>NC_057808.1:385289196-385489735 GCF_018294505.1 Triticum aestivum | reverse complement strand
AGTGGGAGAGAGGCCCAAGGAGGCGCGGGGGCTGGCGCCCTTATCCCCTCCGGCGTCGGTGCCGGCGAGGTGGTCGGGCGGCAGCGCGCCCCTGTTCCGACCCGGTCGGGGGAACAGGGAAGGGGCGAGGGAGGAGAGGTGGGCTGGGCCGGGGTCGGGGCGCGGGTGGCGGCCCAGTTTGGGCCGGGGTTCGGTCCAGACGGGCCACGGGTCCAGTGGGGGGGAGGGCTTTTCCTCTCTTTTTTTTCTTTTTCTCTGTCTGTGTTCTGTTTTCTGTTTTCTTTTTATTTGTTTATTTTCTTTTCTGTTTTATTTCTTTTAAAAGTATCTAGGTATTTTATAAAAATGTGTTTCCTCCACCATAATTACCAGTGTATTATTTAGCACCCACTGAACATTTTTGTTTGAATTTTAGAAAACTTTTATTTTCCACTTTTAAATTTAATTGAAGTTTGAACTAGGAGTTTGACAAGGGTGTGGTTCAAATGTGATCAAGCCATGTTTAGCAACATGATTAGCTTAATCACAGGGGGTTACTGTAGCATGATTCTCAGGGTGTTACAACAGTCAACGTAGTTGTGTAGATGATGAGCACATCTCCCCTACTCCACCATCACAGGTGCTTGCTCTAACTTGGCACTATTATATGTGGTTGCATGTTGCGTATGATGTCTAGTTTGTATTGCTTCTAACTTTGTTGAATTGCATTTGCTTACTTTACACATAATGCCTGTGAATATGACACGTGTTCCTGTTTCTACATCAGACTACTATTCTTGCATATCCCGCATCAGTCACTTATGATAAGGCACCTTTAAGTCGCCACTGTGATATTGGTTGTGTCTTGCATATGATTTCTAGCATGTACTTCTTCTAATTTGTTGAAACGCCATATAGTTTGAACTTGGCAGAGTGATATTGGTTGCATCTTTCATATGGTGTCTAGCTTGCAGTGCTTCTAATTTGTTGAAATGCCTTCTGCTTAGTTACCACATCATAGGTGTGAATATGTCACACCATCCTGTTTTTCATACATATTCCATCCTCGCATCATGTGTTTGCCTTTCATCCGAGTAGTGTTCGTCAGTATCATGCATGAATGAGTTCTGAAGAGCGAATTTTATTCTTTTTTCTTATCGGTTTGACTTCACAATGCAAAATCATTACAGCTGAAGGAAATTAGTCCGGCAGTGGATGATGGTGGTCCTTCGGAGCAACTCAAACAGGGGGTCTCTACAGATTCTACTCCGCCATCCTCCCAACAAGATTCGCAAGACAACACAAGGCTGGACAGTCAACGTAGCTGTGTAGATGATGAGCACATCTCCCCTACTCCACCATCACAGGTGCTTTCTCTAACTTGACACTATTATATGTGGTTGCACGTTGCGTATGATGTCTAGCTTGTATTGCTTCTAACTTGAATTGCATCTGCTTACTTTACACATAATGCCTGTGAATATGACACGTGTTCCTGTTTCTAGAACATACGTGTACATGATGAGCACATCTCCCCTACTCCACCATCACAGGTGCTTGCTCTTACTTGGAACTGTTATACGTGGTTGCATTTTCCGTATGATGTCTAGTTTGTATTGCTTCTGATTATGTTGAATTGCATTTGCGTAGCTTACAACTTATACCTGCAACGATCACTTACCCATAAGACACATTTAACTTGGGACTGTGATGTAGGTTGCATCTTTCATTGTCTTCTAGCTTGTATTGCTTCTAATTTCTTGAAATGGCACATACGACGAGACACTTTTACCTGATAGAGTGATATTGGTTGCATGTTCATATGGTGCCTAGCTTTCATTTCTTCTAATTTTGTTGAAATGCCTTCTGCTTACTGTTTTTCATACATATTCCATCCTCCTATCGTACGTGTGAATATGAAACGCTGTCTTTTTTTGTATATATTCCATCCTCCTATCCTGTGCTTGCCTTACATCAAAGTAGTGTTCGTCTGTATCATGCATCAACCAGTTATGCAGAGCTAATTTTATTCATCTTCTTGTGGTTTTGACTTCATAAGGCAATATCAAAAAATAGGAAGGAAAAGAGTATGTGAGGGGATGTTGGTGGTCCTCCGCACCGACACAAACAGAGACTCTCTAGATTTGCCACTGCTACTGCTAATGAAGTTGAAGTACCAAGTCTACATGGTGAGTTCATCTCCCGTACTCCACCATCGCAGGTGCTTGCTCTAAGTTGACAGTGTGATAATTGGTTTCATGTTGCATATGTTGTCTAGCCTGTATTTCTTCTATTTTGATTAAATTGCACCTGCTGAGTTTATACGTTATACATGTGCATATGACATGGCTTTCTGTGTCTAGAATACACTGCATCTATCTATCATACCATGTTCTTACATCAAAGTACTGCTGTTGTGTATCCCGCATCAGTCACTCATGATTGGACACTTTTAACATGGCAGTTTGATAGTGGTTGCATCTTGCATTGATTTCTACGTTGTACTGCTTCTAATTTTTCAAATTGCCACTTATGACAAGACACTTTTAACTTGGCAGAGTAATATTGGTTGCATCTTTCATATGGAGTCTAGCTTGCATTACTTCTATTTTCTTGAAAATCCTTCTGCTTAGTTTGCACATCGTAGCTGTGAATATGTCATGTCGCCCTGTTTTTCTTACATATTCCATCCTCATATGGTTGTCTTACATCAAAGTATTGCTTGTCTGTATCATGCATCAATGAGTTCTGAAGAGTGATTTTATTCTTTTGTGTTGTGGGTACAATTTGACATGGCATAGTCAAAAAGAGCAAGGAAAATAATATAGTAGGGAATGCTGTTACTCGTCGGGTGAAACGGAAAAGGTTCTGCCGTCGAGATTCTGCTGGTACTTATAGTGCAGTAGAAGGTCCAAGTCCACCAGCTAAATCTACAAACACAGTATCACCTGCTCCACCAGCTGGAGCATCCGCTTTAACTGTACCAGCATCTCAACCAGTTACTCGTTCGTTTGCTCCGGAACTGGCCAGTTCCCAAGCTGCCTTCACACCTAACACTACTTCCGAAGCACTGCTGACACAACAGGACTTGGCAAGATCAGATGAACCTCATGAGCATCAACACCAAGACGGTACCTGACCGAGTCAAGTTGCAGTTGCATGCTCCTTTATATGTACTCTCACAGTTTGATGCACACTAACACTTTCCATATTCGTTGTTGAACTAGCACCACGGCGCAAGCGGAAACAGACATCTGGGATAATGCTTGATAGATTAACAAAATCTAAAGGAGGAAGAATGGCGATCCATTTTGAGGCAGGTTTAAAAAGGCCACGTGATGCTACAGAGTCAGCCAAGTTAGTATCAGAGGCAGCCGTTGCCGTTAGGTGTCATGCACGTATCCTCCCAACGTGGATCCAGTACAGGAATGAGAAAGACAATACCCAGTTTAACACCTTCATTGACCATTTATCCGTAAGTAATGTTATTCATCGCAATTAGTAATATTATCTTGCTCTGTCCCATACTTTCTAGCTTCCTCCTAATAAGACTCACATTCTTTTTTCAACAGATGAGGTTCAAGTTGGATCCGAAAGATGATGCAACTAAACAAGCATGCACTCATGTTTTTCAGTCTGCTCTGCGACAGTATCGGTACCACCTTAGAAAATCTCACTTTGAAGGCAAGGCTAACAATGAAATCGCCCAAACATCTCCAGTGGAATATATTACAGATGAAGACTGGACAGCCCTCGTTAAACACTGGTCTGATCCAAAGTATCAGGTAGGCTATATGTATTTGATCAGACCACATATTGAACTTGTATTTATGTATGTGCCTTACAAGTGTATCTTCTTCTAGGCTAACTGTTTGAAGAACAAAACCAACCGTTCTAAAGTGAAATTCCAACAGACAACAGGATCTCGTAGCTATATTGCACACTGCGAGGCTCTTGTAAATAGCTGCTACTTCCTTCTTTTTTTGTGCCATATTATCGTATCTATATTGACTTGTTCCAAATACAGAGGAAAGCCCGTGCGGACCAAAAAGAACCTGAACCGAATGCAGTGCATATCTTCAAGGATTGCCACACCAGCAAGATGAAGGGCATGAGCACACCAGTTCAAGCCGCTGTTGTAAGTCCTTACTCCTCCTGCCTTGAACTGATTGGTACTGTGATGTGTTCATTTAACTACTTGGTTTGCAGCCAATGTCAGTTACTCTGTTCACTTTTATTCACAGTTGTCTTAACGTATCATTTCACCTTACATGGTTTAAAAGAGATGAAGGATATTCTTTTGGTCTTGATCTGTAATCTAGTTGTTATGTTCACGTGCGCACACAATGATAAAATAGCCTGTTTGTTTTATATCTGTTTGCCCATGATATGAATGATGATATACTATGTTCATCCTACTTTAAACCATGGCTATTTATCCTTAGATGTCAACGAATGTGAGGGAATAGACAATATAGTAGGCATGCTACATGGACATATGTTACGAAAGTGATTTTATTATGTAGTTGACACTACAATACATGCTAATGTATTACAGTAGTTCACCAAAATAAGTTATGTATAAACGTTTAACCTACTTTGTTTGTTTTTGTCTCATTAGTAACTTATCTGGTACACTAATCTACAAGTTCAAACTTTCAGGAAGCTATGGAACAAATGATTGAACAGCCACAACCACCTGAAGGTGACGAGGCAACTACAGGCACAATGTCACCTCTTGCTGCAGTGCGTCAATATCTGTCCACTAACAGTGCAAAAAGCACCTTCCTGCGTAATTCTGGGTTGGTTGTCAAGGTAACCTCGTCCAAATCGCCTACTGAACAAAATCTTCCTGCTAGACAGAGTGATATATCTGTGCTCCAGACACAAGTCCAAATCCCTAATGGACGTTTTTTCGGAAACAAGAATAGTGGTTGAGAAATGTCGTCAAGATATGAATGATTTTGGAACCAGACTATCAGACATTCGCTTCGTTGTTCAAGAGCAATGGCGGAAAAAAGGTGGAGATCGTGCTGCTCCATCAGATTCTACAGCCTGAAACATTAGCACTCAGGTCAAATGATCTGTGCTTCTATACATCTGATGGTGCTTTTATCTGGAAGGACTGTAAACTTTATGCCAACAGGCCTTTTGTTGTATGGTTGGAATTTATTTTGTTGTGATACAACATTTATGATGCTGCCTCAGGCTGTAGTAATTACGATGCTATTTTTGTATAGTGTAGGTTTATCTTAGTAATGTATTCGGCGGAAAGCTTCGTAGGAGCCCAACATGCCAACATTCGTCGGGCCCATTCCAATTGGGCTAAAAACGATTACGGGCAGAAATTGGCATGTAGCCCACTAAAAATATCTGGGCCTAAATCAGCAAAAGCTTTCATATTTTTCTGGTAGGCCTGTGCCCATAGTGGGCCTTTAACAGGCCTAAACATAAGTTGGGCCCTCAGTAAAAATAGGCCGTTTACAGGTGTAAATATCTCAAGCCCATAAAAAACATGGGCCTTTAATAGACCGAAAGTGAGATTGGGCCCTGATTGTGCCAAATAACCCACTGGACTTAGCAGGCCGAAATGGTGGCCCATTTACGATGCGGATCTTTGACAGGCCGAAATTCGGACGGGCCGTAAATGCACCGACC
The DNA here is from genome assembly GCF_018294505.1 of Triticum aestivum. Lineage (NCBI taxonomy): Eukaryota > Viridiplantae > Streptophyta > Magnoliopsida > Poales > Poaceae > Triticum > Triticum aestivum. Next base: position 385,484,098 of record NC_057808.1, on the reverse strand, counting down.
TAATACACGGGCCTTTAACAGGCCGGATCTTCGGCCGGGCTAGATTATCGTCATTTTTATATGGGCCGTTAATGGGCCCGATATGACGTTGGGCCACATATGGCCCTTGGTTTACGTCCGGCGTTAACAGGCCGAAAATGACAACAGGCCGAAAGTGGCCCAAAGCTATAGTGGGCCTCTAACAGGCCGAATGTCAGACATGGCCGAATATGACCCAAATCCTTCACGGTCGTTTATGGGCCGAAAGTTTTGATGGCCTGTAAATGGGCCCAAATGAAGCCGGACATTTAACAGGCCGGAAATACACCGGGCCATAATTCGGCCAAATTACTTAGCGGACTGTTAACGGGCTAGAAGTGACCATGGGCCGGGTTGATGACAAGTTTAGGACAGGCCGTTGACGAGCCGATTTGACAGAGAATGTTGGGCCTTTAGCTCGGTCGGCCCATTATGGTCTGCAGAATCTTGTGGGCCTTTAGCTGGGCCGGCCCATTGTGGTCCGCAAAATCTTGTGGGCCTTTAGCTCGGCCGGCCCATTATGGTCTACAAAATCGTGTGGGCCTTTAGCTGGGCCGGCCCATTATGGTCCGCTAAATTTTGTGGGCCTTTAGCTGGGCCGGCCCATTATGGTCGGCTAAATCTTATGGGCCTTCGATTGGGCTGGCCCATTTAAACTTTGTGGGCCACTTTTGGGCTGGTCCACATGTCAACATATCAGAGGCCCATCTCGACCGTTGGATGAGTGACACCTGTGCCAACAAGGAGCTAACGCGTGGATCCGTCAGCCAATGAGAATTTTACACGTGGAAAATCGGCATTGGTCGTGGCTGTTAACGGGTTATCGGATCTAAAATCCGACCTGATAGCTTAACGGCGTTCCGTTACAGTGGATGCCACGTGTCGGTCACCCTTGACGAAAGCACTTCTGTGACGCGCGATTTATCGTCATGGAAGTGGACACTTCCGTGATGATAATTTTGGCAATGTCATGGAACACTTCTACGACAGCACAGGTATGACTATCTTGATTCTGTCATAAATTTTTCATGGATGTACATGCATGACAGAAAACGCGACCTACTGTGACAAACACGTATCATCACGGAAGTGCTTTTTTTTTGTAGTGAGGCATTGATAATTTTAATGATGCTCGCATAAAAGACAAGAATTGAAGCGCGAAGAGAGCATCATGAACCACATGACAAACACATATAAGTCTAACATACTTCCTATGCATAGGCATCTTATAGAAAAACAAATTATCATAGCAAGCAAAAACTAGCATATGCAAGGAAGCGGAAAGGAACGATAGCAATCTCAACATAACGAGAGGTAATTTAGTAACATGAAAATTTATATAACCATATTTTCCTCTCTCATAATAATTACATGTAGGATCATAAGAAAATTCAACAATATAGCTATCACATAACATATTCTCAACACGATCCACATGCATGCGAAGTTGACACTCTTCCAAAATAGTGGGATTATCATTAACTAAAGTCATGACCTATCCAAACCCACTTTTATCAAAAATTTCATAAGATTGAATATTCTCCAAATATGTGGGATCTAAAGTTGACACTCTTCCAAACCCACTTTCAATATTATTGCAAACACTATTATCAATCTCATATTCATCATGGGGCTTAAATAAATTTTCAAGATCATAAGAAGAATCTCCCCAATCATGATCATTGCAACAAGTAGTGGACATAGCAAAACTAGCATCCCCAAGCTTAGAGTTTTGCATATTATTAGCACAATTGACATCAAGAGAATTTATAGTAAAATCATTGCAATCATGATTTTTATTCAAGGAGCTATCGTGAATCTCTTCATAAACTACTTCATCACAATTTTCAGATTCACAAATTTCAAGCAAAACTTGATAAAGATAATCAAGTGCACAAAACTCACTAGCAATTGGTTCATCATAATTGGATCTCTTAAAAAGATTAGCAAGTGGATGAGGATCCATAGATCTTAGGTTCTCTGTTTAGGAATAAATACTCAACTATACCAACCAAACGAGGAAACGAGCCAAGTAAGACATCAAGGCAAACGAAAAGACGAAAAAAGAGGCGAATAAAACGGCAAGGGTGAAGTGGGGGAGAGGAAAACGAGAGGCAAATGGCAAATAATGTAATGCAGGAGATAAGGGTTTGTGATGGGTACTTGGTATGTTGACTTTTGCATAGACTCCCCGGCAACGGCGCCAGAAATCCTTCTTGCTACCTCTTGAGCACTTCGTTGGTTTTCCCTTGAAGAGGAAAGGGTGATGCAGTAAAGCAGCGTAAGTATGTCCCTCAGTTTTTTAGAACCAAGGTATCAATCCAGTAGGAGGCCACGCACGAGTCCCTCGCACCTACACAAACAAATAAAATCCTCACAACCAACGCAATAAAGGGGTTGTCAATCCTTTCACGGTCACTTACGAAAGTGAGATATGATAGATATGATAAGATAATATTTTTGGTATTTTTATGATAAAGATGCAAAGTAAAGAAAGCAAAATAAAAATGGCGCCAGAAATAGCTTGTTGTCGGCAGATTAATATGATGGAAAATAGACCCGGGGGCCATAGGTTTCACTAGTGGCTTCTCTCGAGAGCATAAATATTACGGTGGGTAAACAAATTACTGTTGAGCAATTGACATAATTGAGCATAGTTATGAGAATATCTAGGTATATAGGCATCACGTCCGCGACAAGTAGACCGACTCCTGCCTGCATCTACTACTATTACTCCACACATCGACTGCTATCCAGCATGCATCTAGAGTATTAAGTTCAAAAGAACAGAGTAACACTTTAAGTAAGATGACATGATGTAGAGGGATAAATTCATGCAATATGATATAAACCCCATCTTTCTATCCTCGATGGCAACAATACAATACATGCATTGCTGCCTCTAGTGTCACTGGGAAAGGACACCGCAAGATTGAACCCAAAGCTAAGCACTTCTCCCATTGCAAGAAAGATCAATCTAGTAGGCCAAACCAAACTGATAATTCGAAGAGACTTGCAAAGATAACCAATCATACATAAAAGAATTCAGAGAAGATTCAAATATTGTTCATAGATAAACTTGACCATAAACCCACAATTCATCGATCTCAACAAACACACCGCAAAAGAAGATTACATCGAATAGATCTCCACAAGAGAGGGGAGAACATTGTATTGAGATCCAAAAAGAGAGAAGAAGCCATCTAGCTAATAACTATGGACCCGAAGGTCTGAGGTAAACTACTCACAGATCATGGGAGAGGCTATGGTGTTGATGTAGAAGCCCTCCGTGATCGATGCCCCCTCCGGAGGAGCTTCGGAAAAGGCCCCAAGATGGGATCTCATGGGTACAGAAGGTTGCAGCGGTGGAATTAGGTTTTTGGCTCTGTATCTGGTAGTTTGGGGTACGTAGGTATATATAGGAGGAAGAAGTACGCCGGTGGAGCAACATGGGCCCCACGAGGGTGGAGGGCGCGCCCAGGGGGTAGGCGTGCTCCCCTCGTGCCTTCCTGGTTGATGTCTTGACGTAGGGTCCAAGTCCTCTGGATCACGTTCGTTCCAAAAATCACGTTCCCGAAGGTTTCATTCCGTTTGGACTCCGTTTGATATTCTTTTTCTACGAAACTCTGAAATATGCAAAAAACGGCAATTTTGGGCTGGGCCTCCGGTTAATAGGTTAGTCCCAAAAATAATATAAAGGTGTATAATAAAGCCCAATAATGTCCTAAACAGAATATAATATAGCATGGAACAATGAAAAATTATAGATACGTTGGAGACGTATCAAGGACCGTGCTCCATCTCCGATCGTCTTGTTCGGACGGGGGCCTTCATCAACATCACCTCCGATCTCTATCAAGATCATGGAGGAATCATCCATGGAGCTCGGGGGCTCAATGTCAACATTGCCCTCAGGCGACCGTGTTGTTTTTCCGAAAAGCGAACTTGTATCGGCTGCCACCACCTCCACGAGCATCGCTTTGACGATTCCTTTAGTGCAATTGTGCGGAATTGGGTCTACAACAACCATGCAAAATTTCGTCGAGTTCCGATGGAGGAATCTCCGGCAATCTACGATATATCTGAGCCTTGTCAAATCTGGACGGGAATCTGGACGAGTTTAGGGCGTGGTCTCCAGCACCTAGCTTGGACGTCCTTTGGAATATCCAACCGTTGATCAGCTGCGGAATTCCTATATCTACTACCGCTCAAAATTTCAGCTCGATCCGACCGTCCAAACTCCGGGAACCTTCCGATTAGTGCATCACTTTTCGGATTTGTTTTCTGCGTGAATACGGATCCGACCAGCATTCATGTTTCTTTATGAACGTGATATTGGACAACCTTTTTAAAGGAATTTTCTTCTATGGTATTGTGCGTTGTTTTTAACACGTGCCCATAAAATTTTAAGCCTTCTTTGAGGCACTCTTCACCATCACGCTGGTGTCACACGAGTCCGATAACATTGCTTCGCGTATGCCGACCTGCGCTAGATAGATCGTCGCTTCATCGAGCCGAGCCTAACCTTATCGGATCATCATCTCGGCAAGCCTAACAAGAGTTCAACATCGCGAAGGATAAATCATCACCAACACCATCGCCCCACGGATTGCACGGGTCAGGCGCGCCGACATCGCCGCTCAGTCACTTCATCAATCCGGCATTGACCACGTCACAAGTTATGACCAGCGTCGGCATGGCCGCACTGTTGCTTTTTCAAGCCGCTGTCCACTAAGCCGAACTGCTTCAACTCCTCAGCTGACATGGCAGCTGCAACGTCTCCTTACTGACCGCTCCGTCATCTCGGCTAGACCAGAGACTTCGCTATTTCTTCATCAACATACTCTAGTGACTTCGGCATCACCAGCCGACCAGCTTTGTCATGTTAGCTGGACCGGGGGCTTTGCCTCGGCGAGCCCACCTTTGCCAGCATCGCCATGTCGTCGCTTTATCGCCCATCAAGCAATGGGTGTGTGGATCGAGTCCCAATTTTGGGAGTAACCTTTCTTCAGATTGCTACAACAAATAAACCAGGTGCTATTAATCGTAGTATTTTTTCTTGCTTGGGTTTATTTTTCCCAAGGAATTATTACTCTGGTTTGTTTCATCATGTGTACACAGGTCTATCAAATGGTGGCCGCATTAACAATGGTCGCGTGGTGGTCCTGTCAGTTTCCGTATATAGTTCGGCGAATGCCGCATCCGGAACTGGGACCGGCCTCCGAATTCAGGCTTGGCCACACCTTCACCGCGTCACGCCGACACCCTGCATTGACATGACTTCGGCGCCAGGCCACATCTCTTTCAATAAATTATTTTTGCGAAAATAAATTATCCATTTTGGACCGCACTATTTTATGTGTGTAGGTGATCGACTTCGACTGCGTCACGTGGTATTGGCAAGCCGACGTCGTTGTCCCAATCGGCTCGTGTGATCACCTTGTTGGTCGAATCGCCATGCCGACATGTTCGGTTGCCTTGGTGACTTCGGCATCGCTGAGAGAGCTCTACCTCATCGAGTGTTCGGCACACGGGCCATATTTCTTTTATTACTCACTTTGCGTAAATTGTTAATTATGCAACATTTTTTTATTCCTATTATCTCCGGCTTGCACTATTTTCTGTGCACAGGTAAAGGATCCGGGTCGGGCAGTGCTGTCACCTCGGCGTACCAACATACCACGTCACCTCAGCTGGACCGAGGGCTTCGTCGTTACTTCATTAAGCCACGCCGGGGACTGCGACGTCACACTGTCGGCCTGCATTGGTCGTGCTATGTCGCCACTCCGGAGTGCCGAGCTCTTCGCTCCGCCACCTCGGGATCGGCTTGGGGGTGGGGACCTTGTCCCGCCGTAAGCTCGGGCCGTGCATCGACACCGAGCACATTAACCAGCTAAGTCGCTTCCATGCTTAAATACCTTCAGTTTTAAATTTCGTTCGGTTCGACCAAGCATTATGCTTTTTTGACAAAAAGTCATTTGCGAAAAACTTTCTTTGTCAAAACCTTGTTTGTTGCAAGCAAATTCAAATACCCCGTTTACTTGGGGGCTTCCTTTATGAAGCCTTTCCTCTTGCATATGATTATACTTGTATGGCTTCATTGCTTGTTCGTGTATTACGCCACAATATGCACCATGTTGACTTAAGTGTTCCGCATTCTGGGTTTCCTGGCTCCTGTGCTTACCCATACGTTCCCGATTGTTCGGGTAGGGAGTAAAGGGAGCACCTCTGTGATTGTCACGATCGGGTCATCCGAGCTCGGACCTCAGACTGGGTGAAGCCGAAAGCTAGCACTCTTATTGTTTTCAATCATGGTCGGCACACAACAGAACTCATGAGTACCAAAAATCTATTGCACAAGTCTCATAGTAACAATGAGCAACCGAAGAAAGGTATCGGTGGAGGTACTATTTTCTTCGAAGATGCTTCTTACACTTCGTCAGTAATATAGCATAAGTTCCCTGAGCGCGCTTTGTCTGTTACAGCCTTATGGCCTGATTGCCTGGTTATCGGAAACACCGTCGACATTCTTGACAGGTGGAGTACATAAAACTTTTCGCCCCTTGGCCGAAGAGGGAGAAGCCGACGGTCGGTTAAGACGCGTTTAAAGTTCGGGTGAACACAGATACGATATAAGTACTTCAGTACATACAATCATTATACATAAAATTCTTTTACCCAAGTCACTTGGGGGCTCTTAAATTAGTATGAGCTGTTTTTCTTCTTAGTCGTTGCAAAGTCTTTTTCTATCACTGCTTTCTCGACGCAAGTGTGTGGTCAATAGCCGGATAGCCTTGCTTCTCTCTAAAGCCGCTCGAGTTTGGTTTGCTAAACTAGCCTCGGAGAAGCACTCCGCCTTCGGGATAAGGAGGTTGAAGCCCTCGGCTGACCCGCTTGAAGTCTTGAGATTGGATGTGTCATATTAATGAACGATAGAAACGCAAAAAATTTAAGACCAATTTTCGGATTGGCACCGAACACTTGATCTAGTTCGGACGTCAATTTTTTTTGGTTTTCCAAGCCTATGGCACTTTTAAACTATTTGTGTGTTTCCAGCATAAGTCTCACAGTGCAACGCCGGACACCTTTAGAGATTCGGCAAAAACATTCTCGGATATTGCTATATAAGCATCGGTTTCGAATTGTGTCTTCGGTCAATAGTTGGGTCGCCCGGCTCCTGTGCTTGCCTCCTATGTTCCGCTTTGTTCGGCTAGGTGTGCAAAGGGAGAACCACTGCGATTGCGCTTCCAGCTCGCATGGTTAAGCACCTCAGTGGAGAAAGCCAAAAACTGACTGTCACAATAAGCGTAAACTGGTGAGCGATCCGATGACTATGTTAAATGACTAGCCGTTCATAACATTGGCCAAAGTGTTTACGGCTTGACCTCGGATGTCGCCGAACACTAACCGGGGGCTCATAGCTAGCTTCCCCAGTTTAAAGCTCCTATGACTAAGGGAAAGTTATAAAGCCCGCATATCTGATTGCCTCGTTTCCGCTAACACAACCGCCTTCGGGCACCGAGACGTTGGCTAAGGGTTGTCTTGTTATTGCGGAGACACCCTGCGTAGTATCTACAAAGGGGTAGAAGCCGACGATGGGCCACTTTCAACTAATAAACGGTCGCAACAGAGTCAAAGTAAACATATCATCGTCATTTGTATTTAATATACAAGGGCTGCCTTCCGTAATCATTGTTATAAAGCCATAAATATGCATCAATTTGACTTAATATCTTTGCCAAGCTGGGTTGCCTGGCTCCTGTGCTTACCCCTACGTTCCCGATTGTTCGGCTAGGCGGTAAAGGGAGCACCTCTCTGATTGTTACTATCGGGTCATCCGAGTTAGTACCTCAGACTGGGTGAAGCCGAAAGCTAGCAATCTTAAAGGATCACATTGGTCGGCAACGACGGAAATAAAAAATTCTGGTTCATTAATACCATAGAGTTCGGGAACTTTCCCCGAACTTCATCCTCAATATTTTCCTCCCACATTGATCATAGGTGAGTTTTCATGATCATGATAAGCATGACGACCCAAATAAAGGAACTGATAGCGGGACTATTTTCTTTGGAAGATGTTTCTTACGTCAAAACATAATATAACATATCTCTCCGTGTACCTTTGTTTATAAAACCGTATGACCGGCTTGCCTTGTTTGCCATAAAACTTTGCCCTTGTAAAGGCTTATAAAGTAGGACAAACACTCCCCAGCTATTGGCCGAGGAGGTTGAAGCCGATGGTCAGTCAACAAAGTTCTGTACAATGCGGATTCGAGCATTAATGATGTAGAGTACTTGGATACATAGAATCATTACACATAATTTGTGATTTTACTATGGATATCGATCCTTAATTCGGCCACCCGTACCCGCATCAAGGCTCGGGGGCTACTGGGCTTCGGGATTATCATTTAGTAATATTAAAGGGGCACAATGATCCCCTGATCTGGTATTGCCACCCGACCAGTATCTCGGGGGCTACTGCATTAGCTATTCAATGCATAAACTTCAAAGTGCTCAGTGCTCGGCTTGACCGAACTATGGACAAGTGCGTCTTCGGACAACAATAAATACCATATGGGACTTATCCGGCATCAAGCTGATATATCACGGCGACTTCTCACGACCCTTTCTCAAGGGCCCGTCCACTGATCACTATTACCTCTAATATATTACACTGCGTTTCTATTCCTATGTATGCTGCTGAGCTAGGAGTTGATCCTCAGGCCGATTTCACGACTTGGGTCTCAGAAGCTACTAGGATCAGCGGTTTCATATTTTCCTTGAGGTGCATCTCGGATTTTAGGCCAACAGACACCTTGAGGTCTACTGGCAATACATGTTGACAGCAAATAAATTTACACACATTGGAAATAAAATCCGTAAACAATCATCCCAAGCCCGAGGTGGTGCATCACCTCGGAAGCAGTCCGGCATAAAGCTCGGATGCAAGTGGCTGGCTCTATGGAGGGCATTTCTGGCATTAAGCTTGGCTAACTTCCTTTAAACTTCTTCAAGCCAAGGTGATCTATGACACCTCGTATACAGTCCGGTGTTGGAGCTCGGATACAGTCCGCCGTTGGTGCTCAGCTGCAAAAGATACCTCGAAATGTAGTCCGGCGTTGGAGCTCGGATGCAAGAGGACACCGCCGCCCGGGAATGACTTCGAACCCGAGGTGGGCGTAAAAATAACAAGGCATTGGTAAAAGCCGATAACTTAAAGGGGCTCCTCGGATACCTGACATATAAACCCTTCGGATTTACTTCGGTGATCCTCAAGATCGAAGATAAGAAGATTTTTTGAACCAGTTTTCAAGACCGACGACCGAAGATGAAGAACAGTTCGGAAGAATCGAGGAGTGTCCCCAACTTGAAGACCGGTTCAGGGGGCTACTGACGGTGTCCTGGACTAGAGGGTACTCACCACGTCGTCTCCCGATCAGTTAGATTGGGCCGAAGCCCCCATGGTCGTATACTCATGGGCCAGTTCGGACAGCCGATGACATGCAAGAGGAAGATTCCACAACGCTTGGTGATCAAGACAAGGACTCCTCCCCACCGGCGTATTCGACTAGGACTCTTGTTATCCTAGGCCTCCGGTACATTATATAAACCGAGGCCAGGCTAGTCGATAGATCATTATGACATTACTCATCATACCTTTAGGTCTTAGACCACAACATATGATCTCGAGGTAGATCAACTCTTGTAACCCTATATTCATCAAGATCAATCAAGCAGGAAGTAGAGTATTACCTCGATAGAGAGGGCCCGAACCTGGGTAAACATCATGTCTCCTGTTACCCATCGATCCATGACACATAGCTTGGGACCCCCTACCCGAGATCTGCCGGTTTTGACACCGCAACGGTAATCATTCTTGTAATTTTACATGAGGGAGAGGCATGAGCTGACATACTTTCTCTACTTGGATCATATGCACTTATTATTGGACCCCTAGCAAGCATCCGCAACTACTAAAGATCATTAAGGTCGTGAAACCCAACCATAGCATTAAGTATCAAGTCCTCTTTATCTCATATGCAACAACCGACCTACTCGGGTTTAAGCTTCTATCACTCTCGGAACCCACCATAAGCGAATCATGAACGTATTGCAACACCCTACAGCGGGGCCCCTCACGTTTGCGCGAGACGGAGGGCACCATAGGATAGAACCATAAATAAATATACAATCATACCAACCAAGATCACGATTAACCCACAAGAAAAAACGGATCTACTCAAACATCATAGGATAACCATAGATCATTGGGAAATAATATATGGAGTTGAGCACCATATATGGAGTTGGGAAATAATACCCTTGTAGATCGGTAAGCGGAAGCATTAAGAAATGCGAGTGATGTAGTCAAACGTCTTCGCGATCCAATCATGATCCGTCCCGCGAACTCCCAATCCAAGTGCCAAACGAACGGCACCTCCGCGTTCAACACACGTACGACTTGATTACGCCTTCACCTCCTCGATCTAGAGAGCGATGGTGAACTAGTAGCTCGAGTCCTCTGGCAGCACGACGGCGTGGTGGCGGTGGTGGTGGCGGAATCTCAGCAAGCCTACGCTAAGCACTATGGAGAGGAAGATGGCTACGAGGAAGAGGAGGGGCAGCGCCATGGCGTGGAGATGTGTTCTCTGGGGTGCGGCTGCCCTCTCTCTACCTCTCTATATATAGGCGAAGGAAGGAGGGGGTGGCGCCTCTAGGGTTTCCCCTAGGGGGCGACGGCCATGGCAGATGGGATCTCCCCTAGGGTGACTTTCCCCCCCAAGCCGGGAGGTGGGAAGCCCTAGGGGGCGCCCCATACCCTCCTGGTTATGTGAGATGGGGTGAGGGGACCGCTCAGCCCCTTAGTGGGCTGTTTTGCCCCCTCCCCTTGGCCCATGGGGCCCCCCAACACTTGTCGGGGCCCCTCGAAACACCTTTCGGTGATGCTAGTCAACACCCGGTACCCCCGGAACAGTTCTGGACTCCAATACCCTTCGTCCAATATATCAATCTTCACCTCCGGACCATTCCGGAGTTCCTCTTCATGTCCGGATCTCATCCGGGACTCCGAACAACCTTCAGTAACCACCATAATGACCCAACTATACTTATATCGTCACCAAACGTTAAGTCTGTAGACCCTGCGGGTTCGAGAACTATGCAGACATGACCGAGACACCTCTACTGTCGATAACCAATAGCGGGACCTTGATGCCCATATTGGTTCCTACATATTCTACGAAGATCTTATCGGTCGAACCTCGATGTCAAGGATTCAGCTAATCCTGTATGCGGTTCCCTTTGCCTATCGGTATGTTACTTGCCCGAGATTCAATCATTGGCATCTCCATACCTAGTTCAATCCCCTTAACGGCAAGTCTCTTTACTCGTTCCGTAATACAAGATCCCGTGAATAACTCATTAGTCACATTGCTTGCAAGCTTACTGTGATCTTGTATTACCGAGTGGGGCCTGAGATACCTCTCCATCATACGAAGTGACAAATCCCAGTCTTGATCCATGCCAACTCAACAGACACCCTCGGAGATACCTGTAGAGCACCTTTATAGTCACCCAATTATGTTGCGATGTTTGGTACACACAAGGTACTCCTCCGGTGTCAGTGAGTTGCATGATCTCATGGTCATAGGAACATATACTTGACATGCAGAAAAACGATAGCAATAAACTTGATACGATCATATGCTACGTTCATAGTTCGGGTCTTGTCCATCACATCATTCTCCTAATGATGTGATCCCGTTATCAAATGACAACTCATGTCCATGGCTAGGAGACCATAGCCATCTTTGATTAACGAGCTAGTCCGGTAGAGGCTTACTAGGGACATGTTGTTGTCTATGTATCCACACATGTATTTGAGTTTCCAGTTAGTACAATTATAGCATGGATAATAAACGATTATCGTGAACAAGGAAATATAATAATGACAACTTTATTATTGCCTCTAGGGCATATTTCCAACAGTCTCCCACTTGCACTAGAGTCAATAATCTAGCATTACATGGTAATGAATCTAACACCCATAGAGTTCTGGTGTTGATCGTGCTTTGCCCGTGGAACAGGTTTAGTCTACGAATCTGCAACATTCAGGTCCGTATGCACTTTGCAAATGTTTATGTCTTCCTCCTTGATGTAATCACGGATGGGATTGAAGCGTCGCTTTATGTGTCTGGTCCTCTTGTGAAACCTTGGATCCTTGGCTAGAGCAATGACACCAGTGTTGTCACAGAACAGAGTCATCGGGTCCAGTGCACTGGGCACAACTCCAAGATCTGTCATGAACTGCTTCATCCATGCACCTTCCTTTGCTGCCTCCGAGGCAGCTATGTACTCCGCTTCGCATGTAGAATTAGCTACCATGCTTTGCTTGGAACTGCACCAGCTTACCGCTCCCCCATTTAGAATATATACGTATTCGGTTTGAGACTTAGAGTCATCTGGATAAGTGTCAAAGCTTGCATCAACGTAACCCTTTTACGACGAGCTCTTGATCACCTCCATAAACGAGAAACATTTCCTTAGTCCTCTTCAGGTACTTCAGTATATTCTTCACCGTTGTCCAGTGATCCACTCCTAAATTACTTTGAAACCTCCCGGCCATACTTATGGCAAGGCTGACATCCGGTCTTGTGCACAACATCGCATACATGATAGAGCCTATGGCAGAGGCATAGGGGATGACACTCATCTTTTCTCTATCCTCTGTAGTCACTGGGCATTGACTCTGACTCAACTTCACACGTTGCAAAACAGGCAACAACCCCTTATTGGACTGATCCATTTTGAACTTCTTCAAAATCTTATCAAGGTATGTGCTTTGTGAAAGTCATATCAAGCGTCTTGATCTATCTCTATAGATCTTCATGCCAAATATGAAAGCAACTTCTCCGGCCTTCATTGAAAAACTCTTGTTCAAATATTCCTTCACCTTTTCCAAAAGTTCTATATTGTTTCCAATCAGTAATATGTCTTCCACATATAATACTAGAAACGCTATAGAGCTCCCACTCACTTGCTTGTAAATACAAGCTTCTCCATAAACTTGTATAAACCCAAACGCTTTGATCACCTCATCAAAGTAAATATTCCAACTCCGAGATGCTTGCACCATCCCATAAATGGGTCGCTGGAGCTTGCACACCTTGTTAGCATTCTCTGGATCGACAAAACCTTCCGGTTGCGTCATATACAACTCTTCCTTAAGGAAACCATTAAGGAACGCCATTTTGACATCCATCCGCCAGATTTCATAATCGAAAAATACAGCTATTGCCAACATAATTCTGACGGACTTAAGCATCGGTACGGGTGAGAAAGTCTCATCGTAGTCAACTCCTTGAACTTGTGAAAACCCCTTTGCCACAAGTCGAGCTTTATAGACGGTGATATTACCGTCCGCGTCCGTCTTCCTCTTGACGATCCATTTATTCTAAATGGCCTTTCGCCCTTCAGGTAATACTTCCAAAGTCCACACTTTGTTTTCATACATGGATCCCACCTCGGATTTCATGGCCTCTAACCATTTGTTGGAATCCGGGCCCACCATCGCTTCTCCATAGCTCGTAGGTTCATCATTGTTGTTGTTGTCCAACAACATGACCTCCAAGACAGGGTTACCGTACCACTCAGGAGAAGTATGTATCCTTGTCGACCTACAAGGTTCAATAGCAACTTGATCTGAAGCTTCATGATCACTATCATTGGCTTCCTCTTCAACTGACGTAGGTGTCACAGAAACATCTTTCTGCGCCGCACTACTCATTGATTGAAGTAAAGGTTCAACAACCTCATCAAGTTCTATCTTCCTCCCACTCAATTCTTTCGAGAGAAACTCTTTCTCGAGAAAGGACCCGTTCTTAGCGACAAACACTTTGCCCTCGGATCTGAGATAGAAGGTACACCCAACCATCTCTTTTGGGTATCCTACGAAGACACATTTATCCGCTTTGGGTTCGTGCTTTTCTGGCTGAAGCCTTTTGACATAAGCATCACAGCCCCAAACCTTAAGAAACGACAACTTAGGTTTCTTGCCAAACCACAGTTCATACGGTGTCGTCCCCACAGACTTAGATGGTGCCCTATTTAAAGTGAATGCAACTGTCTCTAATGCATAACCCCAAAACGATAGTGGCAGATCGGCAAGAGACATCATAGAATGCACCATATCCAATAAGGTTCGATTACGACGTTCGGACACACCATTACCATTTGGTGTTCCAGGTGGCGTCAACTGTGAAACAATTCCACATTGTCTTAAGTGATTGCCAAACTCATAACTCAGATATTCTCCCCCTCGATCAGGTCGTAGGAATTTAATCTTCTTGTTACGATGATTCTCAACTTCACTCTGAAATTGCTTGAACTTTTCAAACGTTTCAGACTTATGCTTCATTAAGTAAATATACCCATATCTACTCAAGTCATCGGTGAAGGTGAGAAAGTAATGATATCCACTGCACGCGTCAACGCTCATCGGACCACACACATCAGTATGTATGATTTCCATCAAGTCACTTGCCCATTCCATTGTTCCGAAAAACGGGGTTTTAGTCATCTTGCCCATGAGGCATGGTTTGCATGTGTCAAGTGATTCAGAATCAAGTGACTCCAAAAGTCCATCGGCATGGAGTTTCTTCATGCTCTTTACACCAATATAACCTAGGCGGCAGTGCCACAACAAAGTGATACTATCATTATCAAATCTATGATGTCTACTAGGCAACTTTATCCTTGTAGACGTTGTTGGGCCTCCAAGTGCAGAGTTTTGTACGACAGTGATACGTCCATTTTGCATCATGTTTTCCTACTGTTATTTATGATGTTTTTATACATAATAATTCTTTGTGGGGTAATTCTAATGCATTTTCTCTCATAATTTGCAAGGTACACACAAAGAGGGAGAATTCCGGCAGCTGGAAATCTGGACCTGGAAAAGCTACGACAGGCTACCTATTCTGCACAACTCCAAACAGGCTGAAACTTCACGGAGAATTTTTATGGAATATATGAAGAATATTGGAGCAAATAAGTACCAGAGGAGGCCCACCAGGTGGGCACAATCCACCTAGGCGTGCCAGGGAGCCCAGGCGCGCCCTGGTGGGTTGTGCTCACCCGGGCCCACATCTGGTGCCCATCTTTTGGTATATAAGTCATTTTTACCTAGAAAAAATAAGGAGAGGACTTTTGGGGGGGGGAGTGCCGCCGTCTCGAGTCGGAACTTGGGCAGGAGCACTTTTGCCCTCCGGCCAAGCGATTCCACCGGGGGAACTTCCCTCCCAGAGGGGGAAATCATCATCCTCATCATCACCAACAACTCTCCCATCTTGGGGAGGGCAATCTCCATCAACATATTCAACAGCACCATCTCATCTCAAACCCTAGTTCATCTCTTGTGTTCAATCTTGTTACCGGAACTATATATTGGTGCTTGTGGGTGACTAGTAGTGTTGATTACATCTTGTAGTTGATTACTATATGGTTTATTTGGTGGGAGATTATATGTTCAGATCCAATATGCTATTTAATAACCCTATGATCTTGAGCATGATTATCGTTTGTGAGTAGTTACTTTTTTTCTTGAGGTCACGGGAGAAATCATGTTGCAAGTAATCATGTGAACTTGATATGTGTTCGATATTTTGATAGTATGTATGTTGTGATTCCCTTAGTGGTGTCATGTGAACGTCGACTACATGACACTTCACCATATTTGGGTCTAAGGGAATGCGTTGTGGAGTCGCAATTAGATGATGGGTTGTGAGAGTGACAGAAGCTTAAACCCTTGTTTATGCGCTATTCCGTAAGGGACCGATTGGATCCAAAAGTTTAATGCTATGTTTAGAATTTATTCTTAATACTTTTCTCGTAGTTGCGGATGCTTGCGGGAGGGTTAATCATAAGTAGGAGGTTTTTTCAAGTAAGAACAGCACCTAAGCACCGGTCCACCCACATATCAAATTATCAAAGTAGTGAACACAAATCGAACCAACATGGTGAAAGTGACTAGATGAAATTCCCGTGTACTGTCACATCCCTAGTCTGGTAGTGCTCTAGGCTAGCTTTTGCATCCATGAATCATGTCTAAATTTATTTTGAAAGTTGAAATGGGGATTGTTCAAACCCTAGCACCGGATCAAGTCAACTAGGTTCAAATAAAAATAGTCTCAATGAACCCAAAATGCCCTTTAGAAAAGTTCAACGTTTTTGGATTGGTTGAAAACCTCTGCCAAAAATGTTGCACATATTTCTAGGACCATTCTGGGTTTTTGAAGTAAATCGTAAAGTATTTGAATTTGGGCATTTAAATGCTATAAATATTTTAATTGCCTAAATAATTCTGATAATGGTTGAGGGCTGCTGAAAAACATTTCAACAGTGCCCAAAATTTATTTCAGGATTTTTAGAAAAGGTTTAGTATTTCTACTAAATATAAACAAAGGAAGAAAATTAGAAAACAGAAAGAAATAAGAGAGAGAGAGAAACTCACCTGGTCTCGCCCACCTGGCTTACCTGGCGGCCCACTTGGCGGCCCAGCCCACCACCGCCGTCGTCCTCCTGGCGCCAGTCGGCCAGGCGCGTGGCCGACGGGCGCGCACGCACGCCACGCCACGCCACCAGGGCGCCTGCTTGCCTCCTCCTGCCAGCGAGACGACACGAAAAACCGCCCCAGAGACGCCTGGATCTCGTCGGCCGCTCCATCCCTCCCCCTCGTCTCTCCCTCTCGCCCTTCCGACGCCATAGCCGAACGATGTCGTCGCCGCCGCTCGCTGTCACCGCGTCCGCTGTGATCCCCGAGCTGCCCCGAGCCGTCCCCGAGCTCCGCCACCTCGTTCCCTACCTCCTCACCGAGCCACGCGACCGGAAGGGCCCCGAAGCGCCCCCCCCCGACGCCTTTCCCCACCTCGGCTGCCGGAGATACGCCTCGCCACCCCGCTCAGCTCCGGCCTTCCCCGAGCCCGCCTCGACGCTTGCTACAACCACCATGAGCTCCTGCCCGTTCCCCCTCCTTCGTTTTGCTCATTTCCGTGCCATAGCACCCTCGCCCTCGAGCCCCGAACTCCGGCGGCCGCAACCGAGCTCGCCGCCGTCGACTCCGGCCACCCCAGGCCCAACCACGGCAACCAACGGACGCGCCGTTGCGCCAGCTACCCGTAGAGCCCAACGACGCCTCGAACGGTGCCCCGTGGAGGAATCCCGAGCCCCTCCGCCGTCTCTGGCCTTGCCGGCGATGAGCCCCGGGTAAACTCCAGCGAGTTTGACCCGGGTTTGACCCGAGTTTGACCTCCCATGGGTCTTTGACATGTGGGCCCCATCCCTACTAACTTTGGGTTAAGTTTATAACTAAACTTAATTAACCCACTCACACACTGACTAGTGGGCCCAGGCCCCACTGACAGTTCAATTAGTATTAATTTAACCCTAATTAACCTTGTTAATTAGTGGTGACACTGACACGCGGGCCCCACTGGTCGGGTTTGACCTGGACCGGCCCTGTTGACCGCTGACATCATGCTGACGCAGTAATTCTTTTCTAGAATTTAAATAAATCTTAAATGGTTTATTTATTTCAAAAAATGTTATAAACTTCCAAAAATCATATAAAATCAACCGTAACTCCAAATTAAATAAGTTATATATGAAAAATGATCAGAAAAATCCAATTTATCCATCTGTACTTGTTTCATGCATGATAAAGAAACTAAACCCTGCTGTTTAGATCAAAACATGATAATGCATTATATGAGTTCATAACTTGAGTTTGAATTTGAACCCTTGGTTCAAATAAGCTCAAACCCTTCTGTTCTAGTTGCAT
The DNA here is from genome assembly GCF_018294505.1 of Triticum aestivum. Classification (NCBI taxonomy): domain Eukaryota; kingdom Viridiplantae; phylum Streptophyta; class Magnoliopsida; order Poales; family Poaceae; genus Triticum; species Triticum aestivum. The sequence goes on along the minus strand of NC_057808.1, from coordinate 385,466,241 downwards.
TAGCTCAAATCACAGCATGTTGACATGTCATGATCATGCATCATATTGCACATTGAATTGATTGTGTTTCTTCTCTGTTGTCGGTATTCGACCCCTCTCAGTAGACGTGGTTCCAGGGATGAGTTTGATGACACCGATGAAGAGCTATATTATCTTCAGAAGTGCCAGGTGTTGGTGTCAAACCGGTGGATCTCGGGTAGGGGGTCCCGAACTGCGTCTAAGGCGGATGGTAACAGGAGGCGGGGGACACAATGTTTAGCCAGGTTCGGGCCCTCTCGATGGAGGTAATACCCTACTTCCTGCTTGATTGATCTTGATGATATGAGTATTACAAGAGTTGATCTACCACGAGATCATAGAGGCTAATCCATAGAAGCTAGCCTATGATTATGATTGTTGTTGTCCTACAGACTAAACCCTCCGGTTTATATAGACACCGGAGGGGGCTAGGGTTACACAGAGTCGGTTACAAGGGAGGAGATCTACATATCCGTATTGCCAAGCTTGCCTTCCACACAAAAGAGAGTCCCATCCGGACACGGGATGAAGTCTTGAGTCTTGTATCTTCATAGTCCAACAGTCCGGCAAAAGTATATAGTCCGGCTGTCCGAGGACCCCCTAATCCAGGACTCCCTCAGTAGCCGCTGAACCAGGCTTCAATGACGATGAGTCCGGCGAGCAGATTGTCTTCGGCATTGCAAGGCGGGTTCCTCCTCCGAATACTCCATAGAAGATTTTGAACACAAGGATCGTGTCCGACTTTGTAAAATAAATTCCACATACCACCGTAGAGAGTATAATATTTTCACAAATCTTAATCTGCTGACAACTTTTCATAGCGTGATGTTCTGCTGTGGTTTGGTCATGAAGAACCATTTTTCGTAGCCTGCCACTACACGTGTTGCGAGGCAGTTTTATTGGCACGTCTTGTGGAAGTAGAGATCGTGTTCCTCTTATCACATGATTCTCATCAATACGGGCGTGGGTAACCCAATCGCGCCTGTTGGTATGACTCCTCGATTTAGGCAAGGTCCAAACGGCCACGCGGAGGACGCTCGGTATTCACCCCCTTTATAAAGGGGCCAAGGCATGTCCTTTTCTTCTCGCGCTCGATCCTTCCCTCCCCCACCTCGAATTCCAACACCCGAGGCTCCGGCTAAGCGCTTCGAACCTTCAATCATGTCCGGATCCAACCTTCAAGGCCGGTGGATGGCCTCCTCTGTCACAGAGGAGGACATCAAGAAGCTAAGAGAAGCCAGGTATCTGACCGCTGAAATCTCGCACAAGCTGCCTGCTCCAAGGTAGGTCATCCCTACTCCCGAATCCAACGGGAGTGTCGTATTTGTTTCCCACCTCCTCCGAGGGCTAGGCTTTAGTCTTGATCCCTTTGTTAGAGGGCTTATGTTCTTCTACGGGCTCGATTTCCATGTTCTGGCTCCGGATTCCATCCTTCACATCTCATCGTTCATCGTCGTGTGCGAAGCCTTCCTCCGCGTCACCCCACACTTCGGCTTATGGCTCAAGACCTTCAATGTGATGCCCAGGATGATCGATGGGTGACACGTAGAGTGCGGAGGTGCCATAATAAGCTAAGGCGCTGATGCTCCATGGCCAGAGGGTTCCTTCCCAAAGATGTCCAACTTATGGCAGCGGGAGTGGTTTTACATCATGGCTCCCCGAAGCACTAAGTGGGCAGCTGCCCCCGCCTTCCGTTCGGGGCCCCCGCCACAACTGGCGTGGTGGGTCAACAAGGGGCTGGACTGGGGGCCAGTTAACGACGTGCCGATACTGCAGAGTCGCATCCGAGATCTCCTCGAGAGAGATGTCAGCCTTGTCAAGGTAATGCAAGTCATGCTAGTTCGTCGGGTCCTGCCATGCCAACGCCGACCTCTCCGTATGTGGGAGTTCAACCTGGAAGGACCGCGAACTATTCAGCAATTCTTCGGCGTGACGCTTGAAGGGATGTATGGGTTGTTCTTCGGACCACGAATAAAGTGTCCGGACACCACCGAGGATGCGGGTCTAAACTGCAGTCGTCCAGATACCCAGGTAAGTAATTCTGTGGCCGAACACGCTGTCTTTTTATTTATCACAACATCATTCTGAAAAGTCGCTCTTTGACCAGGACTAGATAAAAAAGGCGAAGATGATCAGGTGTTCGGCTCCCCTTCCCGAAGGCTCACTGGATCCTGTACTAGCCAGGATGCTTGAGTATGCACCTCACCAGGTGCCATCAGTGGAAGATAAAGGGAGGAATAAGGAAGCCGGAAGCGGGCTTCATGCATTACTCATCCAAACCGGGGGAATTAGTGTCTCCATGAAGGAGGATAACCGGGGAGAAGAATCTAAAATTCCCTCTCCCCAAGGACGGAAGAGGACCGCCTCTAAAGATTTGGAACGAGGGAAGAAACCTTCGCCAGGGGGTCCTGCCCCGGAGGGCATCCTTACCGCACAGTGCCCGCATGGGGATCAGTCCTCCACCGAGCTATAAGTGAACAAGAGTACTTTTGGTAAATATATCCTGCTTCATCTCTGAGGACAATAACCGAGACGTATGTCTTGCAGTTCGGATTGTAGCCCTTCTCGACAGAGTTCGTCTTCGTGGGATCTTCTTCCCGAGATGATGGAGAGAGAAACGCCTCCCCCTATCTCCTCGCCTCATGAGGCGGACGACGCTGAGGTGTCGTCGCGGAGAATTTCTCCTGATCCGCCAAGGCCGGAAGGTAACCCTTCGGCCACCCGAAGTCCGGAGGATTCGGCTCCTAAGGAGAGCAACAGAAAGAGTCCGAGACTGCCCGGTGCACAACCGGACGTACTGATGGGACTTCTGGAGCAAGCGACTATCTTAGAGGCGCATCGTACTTTAATGGGTACGGTGGTTGAGAGGATTGCATCCGCCGAAAGTGGATTGCATGATGCTTTTATGAGCCTGCTAAGAGGTTTTGAGGTAAGCAAAGTAATATATATTTTTTGACGGTACCACACACGCTAGGTGTGCCCTTATGCAGACAATAGCCCCTGAGACTCTGGTTGCTGTCCAAAGGCGGCAAACAGAGGATCATAGTCCCAGGTAATGATCATGCTACTTTTATGTGCAGGCGGCTGAGGGTCCGGTGGCTAGCCGGACTGGTGAGGTTGCCAAACTGAAGCGGCAACTTGATGCAGCAGATGCCGACATCGTGCTTGTAAACAAGCGGATGACGAGGCACAGGGTATGTATTCTTCGGTGGTTAATAGACACTAAGAGGAGCATGATGCTAGTATCTATAATATGCTGTGACTGCAGATGGAGCTGCCGCTGTGGAGACCCTTCGGGCGGAGCTTGCCCAAGCCAAGGAACAAGCAAGGAGAAGTGATGCGGCCGCCCTAAAGGCGGTCGAAGAATTAAGAGCCGAACAGGCTGCTCATCGCCAGAGCAAATATAAAATAGCCAAGAGGGTTGTTAAGCTGAAGGATGCCGCAGACCGGTATGAGCTTCTCGAAAAGGACAATCAAGCGAAAGCGGTGGACCTGGAGAAAGCCATGGTAGCAGCCAAGGAGACCCGCTCGAAAATGAGAGCGGCGAAGGAGGAGCTTCGTGGCTGGGAAGCCCTTTTTGTTGCGGACGAAGTTCGGAGATCCGAAGTATGCCCCTCTGGATCAATTATGGAGTGCTGCAGACGCGTACGTGGACTTGGCAACGAGTGTTGCCGATGCGACTAAATTTTTCAAAGATCAAAAAGATCATGAAGTGGAAAAGTTGTTCTGGTCATAGTTCAGTGCTCCAACGCGTCCGCTGCTGCTGAATGAGCAAATGGCCGAGTGGGCTGAGCTCCATAGGTTGTCCGGGCTTGCCATGAGGTCTATCGTGGATCATCTTTGGCCGGAAGGACCAAGGCCGAATAGTTATTTTGGTTTAGTGCAATGATTCCTTGGTGCTGTGCCGCATATCGACGCTGCAAAGAGGTCGGCGTGCATAGAGGGTGCGCGGATGGCTCTTGCCCGTGTTAAGACATACTGGGCAGAGATGGAGGCCACCGCTATTGCAACCAAGAGTCTGGCTGTAGGCCAGGCATCGGCCGAGCACTATTTTGAAGAAGTCCTAGAAGGCGCTCGTTTAATAGAGGCTCAGTGCTCGAAGAGTATCATGTTCTAATTACATGTAACCCGATTGTAAAAACAATGCTATTAGGATTATAAAGGCTGTGTTTATACTTTTGCCTGAAAGTATTATGATGCCTCCTGTGCGGCCGTTTATGTATGTATATAACCTGAAAGTTTGCAGTCGTCGGCTTCAGCCCCCACGCATGTAATGCGGGGGTGTTCGGAAAAGCACGTATTCACACTTGATCCAATGTCTTGGTCCATTAAGGAGGTGATAGCGCGGTGAACAAGGCAATCGGACTATATTGCTTTAACACTTTCACTTAGCCATAGGAGTTTGATGGTGGGGCTACTATATAGCCCCTGGTACTTCCGCGTCTATCCGAAGACGGTGCGCGTACATACATGACCGGGAAACCGTTCCTTCGTTAATGCGAAGAATCGCGAAGATTCCGATGAGTCATCGAGTGGTTGACCAGTCTCGTGCTGTATCATGATAGTCAGTTTTCGGCTTTCTTTACTGAGGTGCTTGTCCGGATGAACCAGGGCACAATCGCAGTAGTTCTCCCAGTGCTACCTTAGCCGACATAGCGGAACGTAAGGTACCAAAACATGGGAGCCCCGCAAACCCAACTATTAACCAAAGACATGATTCGGAGTTGATCCGTATAAGGCCAAACTCGTGACGCCGAACACTCCCTAAGGTATTCGGTCTGTACAACATATACCGGGCTGAGTAACGCCCTTGATAATGAACCCTGAATTTCCAGGTACATGCATTAGTCTGGCGTGGCGAAATGCCAATAACACCAGCATCCCACTCGGTTATGTTTAGTATCCGGAGGGTGTAAAGCAACAAGAGATAGTAAGAAAGGTTTACACAGGGTCTTAATCTAAAAAGAAACCTTTGAGCGGGGCCCTGCTGCACGTCTGCGCCTGTGTCTCCGTTGTGCCGTATCCTGGAAGGGTGTAGCACGATTATCATCTGTAAAAGAGAAAAACTTAGGTGAAAGTATTCGTGCGAAAAATTGGTTATTCTTAGTAAACCATTAAAATTTAATCTAAATAAGGGCAACCCAAACTGTAGTTCATTTTTACATGCGGAAGCCCCTAGCGCCACTTATGGAGATATTTCCATCAACCCAATCTCAGGTTACCTGAGCTGTTACAGCCAGGGTTGCGCCGAACTCGTCTAGACGTGTTCGCGGTCTTGACGACAGATCATTTATTCTGGTTGGAGAGGCCAGTCAGTGTTCGGCTGCTAAAGCCGTCACACATTCTTCCGTACGCAAGGAACGCCCTGCGTTTCTGCTAACTATGATGGTGCCACGTGGACCGGGCATCTTAAGCTTAAGATAAGCATAATGCGGTACTGCGTTAAAACGAGCGAAGGCCGTTCTTCCGAGTAGTGCTTGATAGCTGCTTCGGAATGGAGCGATCTCGAAGGTTAACTTTTCCCTTCGGAAGTTGTCGGGAGAACCGAATACAACCTCTAGTACTAGAGAGCTCGTGCAGCGGGCCTCTGGGCCTGGTATTACTCCTTTAAAGGTAGTATTGCTTTTGTTAATCCTTGTTGGGTCTATCCCCATTTGGCGGACTGTGTCCTGATATATCAGATTGAGACTACTGCCGCCGTCCATAAGGACTCGGTGAGATGGCATCCGTTAATTATTGGGTCTAGCACCAATGCAGCAGATCCTCCGTGCCGGATACTATCCGGGTGATCCCTACGATCGAAAGTGATCGGGCAGGCCGACCAAGGGTTGACTTTGGGGGTGACGGGCTCCACGGTGCATACGTCTCGGAGTGCGTGTTTGCTCCTCCTCTTCATTGTTTGACCTCTGGCGGGAATTTTTTTCTGTCCCCCAGTATTTTGCTGGCGAGGCTCATCCTCGTCTTCACTTGGTGTCTCCCTCCCTTTGTGTTCGGCGTTTAGCTTATCGGCCTGCTTGAAAACCCAGCATTCTCTGTTGGTGTGATTCGCAGGTTTGTCGGAGGTGCCATGAATCTGACATAATCTGTCTAGAATCTTGTTTAGGCTGGACGGTCCATCACTGCTACCTTTAAATGGCTTTTTCCGTTGACCGGATCGTGAGCCCCTGAATCCGGCGTTCACCGCCGTGTTGTCGGGGCTGTCTTCATTGTTTCGACGCTTGCTTTTGTTGCGTCGTGGTTTTCCATTTCCATCCCTAACTTCGGATGTGCCTGGGTCGCTCGTGCCGCTACGGGCCAGCCAACTATCTTCGCCCGCGCAAAAGCAGGTCATAAGGCTTGTCAGGGCTGCCATTGTCCTCGGTTTTTCCTGGCCGAGGTGTCTGGCGAGCCATTCGTCCCGAACACTGTGCTTGAGAGCTGCTAAAGCTTCGGCGTCCGGGCAATCGACGATTTGATTCTTCTTTGTGAGGAATCTGTTCCAAAGCTTTCGGGCTGACTCTCTGGGCTGTTGAATTATATGACTTAAATCGTCTGCATCTGGAGGTCGGACATAGGTCCCTTGAAAATTAGCCCTAAAAGCATCCTCAAGCTCTTCCCAACTTCCAATTGAGTTTTCGGGGAGGCTCTTCAGCCAATGCCAAGCTAGTCCTTTCAACTTGAGGGGCAAGTATTTGATGGCGTGGAGATCATCTCCGCGAGCCATATGCATATGAAGTATAAAGTCCTCAATCCAGACCCCAGGGTTTGTCGTTCCGTCGTACGCCTCTATGTTCACGGGTTTGAATCCCTCTGGGGATTCGTGATCCAGCACCTCATCGGTGAAGCATAGGGGGTGCGCGGCACCCCTGTACTTGGATGTGTCATGACGTTCTGACGGTTGTAGTGTTCGGTTTGATTCTGTGCCGGAGCGCACTTCCTAGATCCATAGATGGACTTGGTCATACCGACATCGTTAGCCGCCCTATCGCGGCCACGGGGTGGTCGATCCGGCTGATTGGCCGTTTTATTTTTCGGCTGTGTGGGCTCTAAAGCCTCGTCATCGAATTCAGGCAGCAGCTAGTGCTTTGGATAGCTCTTTGTGTGGTGACTGCCACCGTACTTTTCTGCAGTGTCGAGCACTTTGTTCCATCTACTATTGAGTGTATTTTGCCGAGGCGGGATTTGGAGCGGCGCCTACGCCATCTCTTTGGTTGCTTCTCGAGGGAACTATCCTTCGCTGGATCCTTTCATTCCTCGTCGTTGTTTTCTTTGGGTGTATCCGCCATATATATATATCGTGTGATGAAGTGGCTGTCCAGCGCCCTATGGGCGGTGGTTCCTGTTCCTCTCCTGCATCGTCGTCCATACCGTCGATGTCTTCGAAGCCGAAATCGAGCATGTCGGTTAAATCATCGACAGTGGCTACTAAGTGGGTGGTGGGTGGGGAGCGAATTTCTTCGTCGTCCGCATCCCACTCTAGCTGGACATAGTTCGGCCAAGGGTCTCCTGACAAGGAGAAAGATCTCAATGAGTTTAGCACGTCGCCCAGTGGTGAGTGCTGAAATATATCCGCGGAGGAAAACTCCATGATCGGTGCCCAATCAGATTCGATTGGCACGGATGCAGGCGGTTCGGAGCCCGTGGCCGGGGATGAATCCAAGTGTCCAGCAACACGGGTCTCATAAGAGGTGAAGTCAGTATTCGGCTCTATCGCCGCTGCGTGCACGGCCTCCGCAGCAGGGTCTATCCACCCGTCCTCGGATGGCACGATCTGCTCCAGATTGAGAGCCGGAGTAGTTGCAGGTGTGATCTCCCGAACACTGTCCGACGGCAGGGCTAAGTCGTGCTTGTCGTGACTGTGCGGCGCACCTGACATGGGCTCGAATCCATCCAAGATCAAGTCTCCGCGGATGTCGGCAGTATAGTTCAAGTTTCCAAACCTGACCTGATGGCCAGGGGCGTAGCTCTCAATCTGCTTTATATGGCCAAGCGAGTTGGCCCGCAATACGACGCTGCTGAATACGAAGATCTATCCGGGGAGGAAAGCCTCGCCCTGGATCGCATCGTTGTCGATGATCGAAGGAGCCATCAAGCCTTTATCGCGACGGCACAGTGGAACTCTCAATGGAAGCACCAATGTCGGTGTCAAAACCGACGGATCTCGGGTAGGGGGTCCCGAACTGTGCGTCTAAGGCGGATGGTAACAGGAGGCGGGGGACACAATGTTTACCCAGGTTCGGGCCCTCTCGATGGAGGTAATACCCTACTTCCTGCTTGATTGATCTTGATGATATGAGTATTACAAGAGTTGATCTACCACGAGATCATAGAGGCTAAACCCTAGAAGCTAGCCTATGATTATGATTGTTGTTGTCCTACGGACTAAACCCTCCGGTTTATATAGACACCGGAGGGGGCTAGGGTTACATAGAGTCGGTTACAAGGGAGGAGATCTACATATCTGTATTGCCAAGCTTGCCTTCCACGCAAAAGAGAGTCCCATCCAGACACGGGATGAAGTCTTGAGTCTTGTATCCTCATAGTCCAACAGTCCGGCAGAAGTATATAGTCCGGCTGTCCGAGGACCCCCTAATCCAAGACTCCCTCACCAGGCAAGCAAAACCCCCTTGTTCATTTTGATACAACCCCACTCTCTCGCTCCTGCTCTCTTTTACTGCATTAGGACAACAATGATTCAACTATTACATGTTGCGGTAGTTGAACCCCTTTCCTCTGCATGACCTGTCATTGCCACAGTAAATAGATGAAACCCACTAGCATTAGTAGGAGTTTTTTGAGCCGTGATGTGCCTACTCATTCATGCTTGTTGTCATGCCTGTTACTGCTTAGAGTTGAGTCAGGTCTGATTCATCGGGGATGAATTGGAATGTGGTGAACATGTCCTACTATTGAGAGCTAAGTGTGTGAACACGATTTGGTAAAGGTAGCGGTGAGAGGCCATGTAGGAGTACATGGTGGGTTGTCTCATTAAAACCGTTCTCAGGAACTGAGTTCTGTGTTTGTGATCCATGAACAGCTACTACCACGCATTGGAATGCGTAAGTTTGACTTATTAATCGCCTTGATCTCTGTCCAGGAGTTGCAACTAGTTTCTCGTGTTTGTAGGATATGTGTTGGAGGCCGTGCGTAGGGCTATCTCCTTGTGGATGGAACCCGAATAGGCGATAAACATGGACTACAGACTTGTGTGATTAGTCAGGTCGTGGCCGACACCCTCGCCAGGCCTCCGCTTGAAGGTTGCCGAGATACATGACGTGTGCATGGCGGTAAGTGGCGAGAGCGTGTGTGAAGAAGTACACCCCTGCAGGGTTAACATCATCTATTCGAATAGCCGTGTCCGCGGTAAAGGACTTCTGGGTTGCCTGTACAGTTCATAGACAAGTGAAAGTGGATACTCAAAAATGCGCAAGATAAGCGTGAGTGCTATGGATGGCCTTCTCGTAGGGGACGGGAGCGGATCCATAGTGGTGTATTGATATGGTGAATATGTGGACTCGTGTGCGCCACCTCAAAAGAGTTACTTGCAGTAGTAGTTCCGGTTAGCTACTGAGTCAAAGCTGGCTTGCTGCAGTTAAACTCCACCACCCCCTTTGTTGATACCGATGCATATGTAGTTAGTTCTGATGTAAGTCTTGCTGGGTACATTTGTACTCACGTTTGCTTAATTTATATTTTTGCAGAGAGACTTCAGTCTCGCTAGTAGTTTCGTGTGGACTTCGACGTTTAGCTTGTTACCTCAGCTACGATCTTGTGCCCTCGGCAGGATCTGGTAGATAGTCAGGCTTCTCAGCCTTTTTCATTTGTAGATGTCTGTACTCAGACTTGTTAAGCTTCCGCATGTGCTATTGCTTGTATCACTTGAATACTGGGTAATGAGACCCATGTTTGTATTATCTGACTCTTCGGAGTCTTATGAATAAATACTTTGAGTCGTAGAGTTTTGTTGTGATGCCATGATGTATTTACACATATCGAGCATATTGCGTGTATGATTGAAATGCTTGGTGTGTGTGGGATCCGACAACCTAGTTGTCTATCCTTAGTAGCCTCTCTTATGGGGAAATGTAGTCTAGTGCTTCCACTGAGCCATGGTAGTCTGCTACAGCCCGGTTTACCGGACTCCTGTTAGTCGAGTTGCTACTGCTCCGGAACACTTAGACTGGCCGGCAAGTGTCCTTCTTCGATCCTGTGTCTGTCCCTTCAGGGAACTGTCACGCGGTGTCTTTCGGAATCCTGTTAGCCTGCTACGGCCTGGAATTCACTCGCTAATGACCGACACGTTCGTTGCTGGGTCATGTATGCCTGTCACTGTAAGTTCGTGCCACTTTGGGTTCACGACTAGTCATGTCGCCCCGGGTTCTCTGTCATATGGATGCTAGCGACACTATCATATACGTGAACCAAAAGGCACAAACGGTCCCGGGCCAGGTAAGGTGGCACCCGTGGCGATACCGTGCGTGAGGCCGCAAATTGATATGATGTGTTACATGCTAGATCAATGTGGCTTAGGATCGGGGTCCTGCCATGTACCCTCAAGAATGCTTTGCTTATCATAAGAGATCATTTTGGCCTGTCCTTTGCCTGAAAATGATTGGGCTACCTTGCTCCGCTTTTTTTACTACTATCATTACTTGCTCGTTACAAATTATCTTGCTATCAAACTACTCTGCTACTTACAATTTCAGCACTTGCAGACATTACCTTGCTGAAAACCACTTGTCATTTCCTTCTGCTCCTCATTGGGTTCGACACTCTGACTTATCGAAAAGAGCTACAATTGATCCCATATACTTGTGGGTCATCAAGGCTATTTTCTGGCGCCGTTGCCGGGGATTGAAGTGCCTTTGGTAAGTAGAATTTGGTCAGGAAACATTTATCTGGTGTGCTGAAATTTACTGTCACTTGTTACTATGGAAAACAATCCTTCGAGGAGTTTGTTCGAGGTATCTTCACCTTGACCGAAACCACAGTTAGCGACCCCTCAACCCACTGCACCTACTGAAAATATTGAATATGAAATTTCTTCGGGTATGATAGAACCAACAGCTAGCTAATCCTTATGTAGGAGATGGAACCGAGCATCCTGATATGCACTTGATATATGTGGAACAAATTTGTGGATTGTTCAAGCTTGCAGATTTACCCGGAGATGAAGTTATGAATAAGGTTTTCCCTTTACCTTTGAAGGGGAAAGCATTGGCATGGTTTAGGTTATCCGATGATATTGGATCTTGTAATTGGAATCGATTGAAATTAGAGTTCCACCAAAAAAACTATCCTATACATCTAGTTCATCTTGATCGGAATTACATCTATAATTTTTGGCCTCGTGAAGGAGAAAGTATCGCTCTAGCTTGGAGGAGGCTTAAGTAAATGTTATATTCTTGCCCCAATCATGAGCTCTCAAGAGAAATTATTATACAGAATTTTTATGCTCGGCTTTCTGATAATGATCGATCCATGCTCAATACTTCTTGTGCTGGTTCTTTTATAAGGAAGACTATTGAATTCCGGTGGGATCTTTTGGAAAGAATTAAACACAACTCTGAAGATTGGGAACTCGACGAAGGTAAAGAGTCAGGTATTAAGCTATAGTATGATTGTGTTAAATATTTTATGAATACCGATGCTTTTCAAAAGTTTAGCACTAAATATGGACTTGACTCTGAGATAGTAGCCTCCTTTTGTGAATCATTTGCTACTCATGTTGATCTCCCTAAAGAGAAGTGGTTTAAATATCACCCACCTATTAAAGAAGAAATTAAAGAACTGGTACTAGCTAAAGAAGAAACTATACTTTATAATGTTGATCCAGTTGTTCCTACTGCTTATATTGAGAAACCACCTTTCCCTGTTAGGATAATGGAACATGCTAAAGTTTCAACTGTGGTTAACAAAAGCTATATTAGAACACCTAAACCTTATGAACAAATCAAAGTAGAACCTAGTATTACTATGTTTAAAGATCTCCTAGAAGAAAATATAGATGGGCATGTTATTTACTTCTGTAATGAAGCTACTAGAATTGCTAAACCTGATAAAGAAGATAAACATAGACCCGTTGTTGGCATGCATGTTGTCTCAGTTAAAATAGGAGATCACTGTTATCATGGTTTATGTGACATAGGTGCTAGCGTGAGTGCTATTCCCTTTACCCTTTATCAAGAAATTATGGATGACATAGCACCCGCTGAAATAGAAGAAATAGATGTCATTATTAAACGTGCTAATAGAGGTACCATCGCACCACTTGGGATTGTTAGAGGTGTTGATGTCTTGTGTGCAAAAATAAAATAGCCTACTGATTTTCTTGTTCTTGGTTCCCCACAAGATGACTTTTGTCCCATTATCTTTGGTAGACCTTTCTTGAACACCGTTAATGCTAAGATAGATTGTGAGAAACAAATTGTCGGTGTTAGTTTTGGTGATGAATCTCATGAGTTTAATTTTTCCAAGTTTAGTAGAAAGCTTCATGAAAAAGAATTGCCTAGTGAGGATGAAATAACTGGTCTTGCTTCTATTGCTGTACCACCTACTGATCCTTTAGAATAGTATTTGCTAGACCATGAAAATGATTTACATATGCATGAAAGAAATGAAAAAGATAAAAATTTCTTTGAAAACGTCCTCTTCTTAAACACAATTTTCCTATTGAAACTCTAGGAGGTCCTCCTACACCTAAAGGTGATCCTGTGTTTGAATTAAAACAATTGCCAGACACTCTGAAATATGCTTATCTTGATGAAAAGAAGATATATCCTGTTATTATTAGTGCTAACCTTTCAAAACATGAAGAAGAAAGATTATTGAAAGTTCTAAGGAAGCACCGAGCTGCTATTGGATATACTCTTGATGATTTAAAGGGCATTAGTCCGACTCTATGTCAGCACAAGATTAATATGGAACCTGATGCTAAACCCGTTGTTGATCACCAACGTCGGTTAAATCCAAAAATGAATGAAGTGGTAAGAACAGAAATCTTAAAACTTCTGGAAGCAGGTATAATCTACCCTATAGCTGATAGTAGATGGGCAAGTCTTGTTCATTGTGTCCCTAAGAAAGGAGGTATTACTATTGTTCCTAATGATAAGAATGAACTTATTCCACAAAGAATTGTTACAGGTTATAGAATGGTAATTGATTTTAGAAAATTAAACAAAGCAACTAGAAAAGATCATTACCCTCCGCCTTTTATTGATCAAATGCTAGAAAGATTATCTAAACACACACATTTTTGCTTCCTTGATGGATATTCTGGTTTTTCACAAATACCTGTTTCTCAACCTAATCAAGAAAAGACCACTTTTACTTGTCCCTTTGGAACTTATGCTTATAGACGTATGCCTTTTGGTTTATGCAATGCACCTGCTACCTTTCAAAGATGTATGAATGCTATATTCTCTGACTTCTGTGAAAAGATTGTTGAGGTTTTCATGGATGATTTCTCTATTTATGGGATGTCTTTTGATGACTGTTTAAGCAATCTTGATCGAGTTGTGCAGAGATGTGACTAAACAGATCTTGTCTTGAATTGGGAGAAGTGCCACTTTATGGTTAATGAAGGCATTCTCTTGGGTCATAAAATTTCTGAAAGAGGTATTGAAGTGGACAAAGCTAAGGTTGATGCAATTCAGAAAATGCCATGTCCTAAAGATATCAAAGGTATTCGTAGTTTCCTAGGTCATGCTGGTTTCTATAGGAGATTTATCAAATACTTTTCTAAAATTTCTAGGCCTTTTACGAATCTTTTACAAAAGGATGTTCCTTTTGTTTTTGATGATGATTGTTTGGAAGCCTTAATTTCTGCACCTATTGTTCAACCACCTGATTGGAATTTGCCTTTTGAAATTATGTGTGATGCTAGTGATTAAGTTGTTGGTGCTGTTCTAGGATAAAGAGATGATAAGAAACTGAATGTTATTCATTATGCTAGTAAAACTCTAGACAGTGCTCAATGAAATTATGCAACTACTGAAAAAGAATTCTTTGCAGTGGTGTTTGCTTGTGAAAAATTTAGATCTTACATTATTGATTCAAAAGTAATTATTCACACCGACCATGCTGCTATTAAATATCTTATGGAAAAGAAAGATGATAAACCTAGACTTATTCAATGGGTTCTCTTGCTACAAGAATTTAATTTACATATCACTGATAGAAAAGGAGCTGAGAACCCCGTAGCTGATAATTTTTCTAGGCTTGAATATGTACTTGATGACCCACTACCTATTGATGATAGTTTTCCTGATGAGCAGTTAGCTGCAATAAATGTTGCTCATAATACTCCTTGATATGCTGACTATGCTAATTGTTGCTAAATATTTACCACCTAGTTTCACATACCAACAAAATAAAAAAATTCTTCTATGATTTAAGACATTACTTTTAGGATGACCCACATCTTTATAAAGGAGTAGATGGTATTATCAGACGTTGTGTACCTGAGCATGAACAGGGACAAATCCTACGGAAATGTCACTCCGAAGCTTATGGAGGGCATCATGCTGGAGATAGAACTGCTCGCAAGGTATTGCAATCTGGATTTTATTGGCCTACTCTCTTCAAGGATACCCGTAAGTTCGTCTTATCTTGTGATGAATGTCAAAGAATAGGTAATATCGGTAAGCATCAAGAAATGCCTATGAATTATTCACTTGCTGTTGAACCATTTGATGTTTGGGGATTTGATTACATGGGAACTTTTCCTTCCTCTAATGTGTATACACATATTTTGGTTGCTATTGATTATGTTACTAAATGGGTAGAAGCTATTCCAACCAGTAGTGCTAATCACAACACCTCTATTAAAAGGCTTAAGGAAGTTATTTTCCCAAGGTTTGGAGTCCCTAGATATTTAATGCTTGATGGTGGTTCACACTTTATTCACGGTGCTTTTCTTAAAATTCTTGCCAAGTATGATGTTAACCATATAATTTCATCACCTTATCATCCTCAGTCTAGTGGTCAAATTGAACTTAGTAATAGAGAAATAAAATTAATTTTGCAAAAGACTTCCAATAGGTCTCGGAAGAATTGGTCTAAGAAATTAGATGGTGCACTTTGGGCTTATAGAACAACATATACAAATCCTATGGTTATGTCTCCTTACAAAATGGTTTATGGAAAAGCTTGTCATTTGCCTCTTGAGTTAGAACATAAAGCATATTGGGCAATCAAAGAACTCAACTATGATTTCAAACTTGTCGGTGAAAAGAGGTTATTTGATATTAGCTCATTAGATGAATGGAGAACCCAAGCTTATGAAAATGCCAAGTTGTTTAAAGAAAAAGTCAAAAGATGGCATGATAAGAGAATCCAAAAGCATGAGTTTAAAGTCGGAGAATATGTTCTTTTGTACAACTCTCATTTCAGATTCTTTGTAGAAGGACCCTATGTTATCAAGGAGGTTTATCGGTCTAGAGCCATCAAAATAAATAATGCCGAAGATACTAACCCGAAGGTTGTTAACGGGCAATGAATAAAACATTATATCTCAGGTACGCCCATTAATGTTGAAAGTAATATTGTCCAGACTTTGACATCGGAAGAACACATAAAAGAGTCCTTCTGGAACACTTCGGAATCGTGAAAATAAGGAGGTACGTGATACGGTAAGTAAACGGACTCCGAAAAATCCGCAAATATATTTTTTGTCAGTTTTGAAATATTTAGAAAATTAGGAAAACAAGAAACTTCCAGGAAACGTACCCTGGTGGGCACAAGACACCAGAGCGCGCCAAGTAGGTTGTGCCCACCTGGGGTACCTTCCGGACTCCGTTTTTCTACAGCTTTCTTGTTTCCCAAGATAAAAAATCTTTATATACCCCTCGAACCTACTGACCACCATATCACGGATAAATCTTCTGTTTTCTTTCCTTGCTATTTTCCTAATAGATCTGAAAATATGTCATCCAAAGACTCCAAGGGTGAGAGCTATGTTGTTGATTTCATCTCAAACCCCAAGTCCTATGGGGATGTGGAGCACTATGGCTGGACCACGGAGGAAGAGGAAGACTATTATCCTAGGGAGAAGGGTGAGACGAGCTCGGATGAGGACGAACCTCCGTTGCCTCAACCTGGGGACATTCATGTGGAATTCAGGAAGTCAAGTCTCCCAAAACAAACCAAAAAAGGCCTAAGATTAAGTTCATACCCTTTTGCAGGAAAATAAGCAAGATCTATGCAGGTACTGGAGCTTGAGCAGGAAGTCGGTGAATTGAAGGAGGAAAAATCCATCCTCAAGCGTAAGCTAAGGGAGAAGGGCAAACCCTCTATTTTTTCATCACCAAAGAAAATTGAGTATCGGGTATGGGCACTCCCCTTGGCTTCCGCCAAGCTTGGGGGAGGTGCCCCTGTATCGTATCATCCCAACTATCTTTTGCCTTTACTTATTCTAGTTCGATCTTTTGCTTCAGATGAATAAAAGTTTAGTTCGATCCTTTCTTTTTGAGGGTTTTCTTAGTTATCCATCTTTGTAATCATGTGCAAGATATATAATAAAGTTTAGTTTGAGTTTTTGCTTTTTTTACTTTCAAGTTGTAATAAAAAGAAAGGAAATAAATAAGAAGAAAGGAAATTAAATGAAAAGGATCATATGCTAATCTTATGGTAGGTGAAGACACCACATAAGGAAAAGTATAAGTAGGGAATTTTATTAGAGATTGACAAACATAGCATTAGTCAATGATGCAACTCATGAAAGAATTAATAAGGGAAGAGAAGATTCACATATAAATATACTATCCTAGAAATCTTTTGTAATTGTGAGCCCCCATCAAAATATTATATGCCAAAATTGTTGACGTTGGACAGGGAAGACAACTTTAATGATTTATGCTTGTTCATATTCACATAGAAGTCATTTTGTCATAGATCCTTTAACATGTGGTGCTTGCCCCTCTCTTTGCTAGCCAAAAATTCCGCACTAAGTAGAGATACTACTTGTGCATCCAAAAACCCTTAAACCTAAATCTTATTTTCAAGAGTCCACCATACCTACCTAGGGATTGAGCAAGATCCCTCAAGTAAGTTGTCATCGGTGCAATAAGGCAATAAAATTTGCTTCTAAAAATGTGAGATCATTTAGTGTGAGAGAAAATCGAGCGTTGTACGAACTTGTGATGGTGAATAATAAAAGCGACAGACTGCATAATAAAGGTTGCCATCACAAGGGGCAATACAACGTGACGTCCTTTTGCACTAAGGGGTTGAGCATACAAACAAATAAGCGCATGGCAACCTCTGCTTCCCTCTGCAAAGGGCCTATCTTTTACTTGTATGTATTTACTTTTATGCAAAGAGTCAAAGTTTTCTCTCTATTCCTTTTTTATTTTCTCCTTTGGCAAGCATCATGTGGTGAGGAAAGATCTAGGAAGATATGTCTAGTTGAATATGGGTAGCATGAGTTATTATTGTTGACATCACCCTTGAGGTGAATACGTTGGGAGGCAAAACTATAAGCCCCTATCTTTCTATGTGTCCGGATGAAATGTTTTGCTCATGTGTATGCAGTGAGTGTTAGAAATTATAGAAGACTATATGATGGTTGAGTATGTGGACTTGCCTAAAGGCTCCGATACGTGACCCTTCCTGAAAAGATGATGAATTGTAGTTGCAAAGTTGACTGAGAACATAGTTTGTTGGTTTCTAATGGAGTTTTTGCTTTATACTTCAATAGTGTGATGAATTGTCACTTATTCATGAGAAGTCTATGATAAAAGTTCTATGATAAGAGTCTTATGTTTAAGTTTGTTGCTGTTATAATAATGAACATGATGCTTCTATGTCCGTATTTTGTTTTTATCGACACCTCTCTCTCTCTCTCTAAGAATGTGGACATGTTTTCCGATTTTGGTTTTTGCTAGAGGACAAGCGAGGTCTAAGCTTGGGGGAGTTGATACGTCCATTTTGAATCATGTTTTCCTACTGTTATTTATGATGTTTTTATACATAATAATGCTTTTTGGAGTAATTCTAATGCCTTTTCTTTCATAATTTGCAATGTACACACAAAGAGGGAGAATTCCGGCAGCTGGAAATCTGGACCTGAAAAGCTACGTCAGGCTACCTATTCTGCACAACTCCAAATAGTCTGAAACTTCACGGAGAATTTTTATGGAATATATGAAGAATATTGGAGCAAATAAGTACCAGAGGAGGACCACCAGGTGGGCACAACCTACCTGAGCGCCCCAGGGAGCCCAAGCGCGCCCTGGTGGGTTGTGCTCACCCAGGCCCACCTCTGGTGCCCATCTTCTGGTATATAAGTCATTTTGACCTAGAAAAAATGAGGAGACGAATTTTGGGACGGAGTGCCACCATCTCGAGGCGGAACTTGGGCAGGAGCACTTTTGCCCTCCGGTAGAGCGATTCCGCCAGGAGAACTTCCCTCCCGGAGGGGGAAATCATCGTCCTCATCATCCCCAACAACTCTCCCATATTGGGGAGGGCAATCTCCATCAACATCTTCAATAGCACCGTCTCATCTCAAACCCGAGTTCATCTCTTGTGTTCAATCTTATTACCGGAACTATAGATTGGTGCTTGTGGGTGACTAGTAGTGTTGATTACATCTTATAGTTGATTACTATATGGTTTATTTGGTGGAAGATTATATGTTCAGATCCAATATGCTATTTAATACCCCTCTAATCTTGAGCATTATTATCATTTGTGAGTAGTTAATTTTGTTCTTGAGATCACATGAGAAATCACGTTGCAAGTAATCATGTGAACTTGATATGTGTTCGATATTTTGATAGTATGTATATTGTGATTCCCTTAGTGGTGTCATGTGAACGTCAACTACATGACACTTCACCATATTGGGGCCTAAGGGAATGCATTGTGGAGTATCAATTAGATGATGGGTTGCGAGAGTGACAGAAGCTTAAACGCCAGTTTATGCACTATTCTGTAAGGGACCGATTGGATCCAAAAGTTTAATGCTATGGTTAGAATTTATTCTTAATAATTTTCTCGTAGTTGCGGATGCTTGCGGGGGGGTTAATCATAAGTAGGAGTGTCGGGTGGTAGGTGCGACATATGCCAACGGGTGGCTTATCATTGTGGGAGCCAGTAAGACATCGCCGGTGCCTGGAAACGGGATGAGGCGAAGACATGCACGCCGGTGGATCTTACCCAGGTTCGGGGCTCTCCGTGGAGATAACACCCCTAATCCTGCTCTGCGGGGTCTCCGCATGATCACTAAATCAGTAGAAGCAGCTACAAGTGCTCCTTGAGCTGTTTGGTTAGAGGTAGAAGGAGGGCAAGGCTAGCTTTCCTTTTCTCTCTATGTGGTGTGTGAAACTCTATGAGATCAAACCTTTGCATGGGTGCCCCGGGGGTTTATATAGGCCTACCCCCCAGGGGTACAATGGTAATCCGGCTGGGTGCGGGTCCCAGCCATCAGTGTTTATGCTCGCCGGCTTCTCCGCCGGTCAATGGGGCCCGCCGACTGGTGGGTCCCGCCGGCTGCCGGCCTCTTGGCCGGCAGGCCGGCCCCACCGCTCGGGGGCTTTGTCGGCGGCTGGTTACTGTCGCCTCGCCTCTGATGACGAGGGCTTTGTTGTGCTAAGCGTGGCTACAGTGTCACCGCCTTGCGGGCTCTCACTGTAGCCTCACCTCGTCTTGTCTCCTTAATGAGGCGCGTGCTTCAAGGGAGGGAGGTAGCCGGCTATTGGAAGCCGGCTATGCCCCTGGCCGACTAGGGGAGGCCAGGCCGCCTTCGAGTGTCTCTCTGGCTAAAGGGGCCCGCCGCCCGCGGGTCGTACTGGCGCCTGTCGTGGGTGACATCGCGGTCAACATGGCTACAGTGCCGCGCCGGACGGGAGATGGCTGGCCCGTACGGCGCCCTGTGGCCATGCCTACTTCGGGATTCGGGGGTAGTGGGCAGTACTACAGCCACGCCCCGTCTTATCACTGTTAAGTGGATGCAGTCCTGGTGGGTGTAGTCTTGGCCGGCTTCTGGGAGTCGGCTCTCTTTATGGCCGGCTTCATGGAGTCGGCATCCTCTTTATGGCCGGCTTCCTGGAGTCGGCCACCTCGTAGCTTTCTTGGGGAAGGTTTCTGAGGCCGGGTCGCCTTCTGGTAGTCGGCCCTGGGGACGGCCGGCCGGAGGAAGGCGGCCCTGCGCTCTGTATGCTTGAAGGCTTGAATGGCCTGGTACTTTTTCTGAAGAGCCAGGGGGAGTCGGTTAGGCTACCCGTGGCCATTTACTCCGACAGTAGTCCCCGAAGCTGGTTGGGCTTCAAGGCTGAGGGGAGGTCGAGAAGCTCGGTCAGCTTCTTATATTGACGAGCTAGCAGCTGGGAGCCGGCTTCGGTTGGGCGCGCCGTCTTGGCGAAATTTTTAAAGTCGGAAGGCGGGAGTCTGTTGGCACGCGCGCCGGGCTGCGGGCCGGCCGCTCGCCGCCTGCGAACCACGTGGCGTCCCTTGGCTGAAAAGAGCCTACCAACCCACGCGCGCAACAGGACGTCGCCGCAGGCCGAGGGCCCCCCACTCCTGTGCATAGGCCCAGGCGTGGATTCTTTGCGGCCCAAAACTGTCCGCACGTCTTCCGGCGGCGGTTTCCTCACGCCGTTAGGGCGTAGTAATCGCGGGACGTGGGGGAGTGGACGCAGTTAATCCCACGTTCCTCCCCACGCCTCGCCTCCTCGTCTTCGCCGCACGAGGCTATAAGTAGGGGAGGAGGGGAAGCGGCAGACGCTCGCACGCTCCTCTCCTTTCCGCCATCTTCTTCCCCTGGCTTTCCCTAGCAGCAGCGACTTCCCGGCGCGCCGTCCCGTCAATCTTCACTCTGCCCCGCAGCTTTGCCGCCGCAGGGCCGCGCTTTTCTCCGCCGCCGCACTTTTTCTCGCCAGCCTTTCATCATCATGCAGTTCCGCGAGGACTGGGATGGCTCCAACGTCCATATGGACCACATCGAGTTCCTCCGCAAGACGCGGCGGTTGACCGGCGCGGACCAGGTGCGGGTCCGTCTCGCGCCTGCGAAGGAGATCACGCCGGAGCCGGAGGAAGGCGAGCTGGTAGTCTTCCGCTCGCATTTCCTGTGCAGCATCGGCTTGCCGGCGAGCGCTTTATTCCGCTCCTTCCTCGACTTCTATCAACTCCAGCCGCACCACCTCACCTCGAACACGGTGGTGCTGCTGTCCGCCTTCGTCACCTTGTGCGAAGGCTATCTCGGCGTTCTCCCGACCCTCGAGCTCTGGGGGGAGTTCTTCCAATCCAAGCTGGGCACCCGCATGCAGGGCGTGCCGACCCAGAGCGGCGCCTTCGTCGCGATGCGGAGGCCGGCGGCCGACAACCCCTTCCCCGTCATCACATTAATCCAGTCGGTAAAGCTCTGGCAGAAGTCATATTTCTATGTGAAGAACATCACCCCACAAGGCGACTACGTCAACTTGCCGGCTTACGTAGCTGGCCCGCCGGCTGGGAGGCGGCCCCAATGGTCCTATCGGGCCGTGACGCTGACGCCGGCTGGAGCCGCGACCGTCGCCCGACTGCGGGTGATGATCCAGTCGGAGGGCCTGACTGGGTCCGACTTGCTGGCCGCCTTCGTCGTGCGCCGGGTGCTTCCGCTTCAGAGCCGCCCTCACCTGATCTGTCAAATGAGCGGCCAGCTCGATCCGAGTCGGATGTGCACCAAGGACATGCCGCACGACGAGGTGGCCCATATGGTGAATTACCTTGCGAACTGCAAGCTCTCCGCAGAGTGGCGGTTTGGCAAGGAGACATATTCCCGTGCACGTCCTCCGCCCACGGTATGTTCTCTTTTTCCTTTTCTTTTCTTAGTGTTGTCGCCGAGTTCCTTCTGGCCGTCTCTGATCAGTCGGCATGCCTTGGCAGAGCCCTCTCCTTCGACCTGCAGCCGGGTCGGAGGCGGAGCGCCGATTCCTCCCCGACCGGGTGGAGCACGACCTGGAGGACTACGACCTGGGGGCGGCCGCCATGGACGACAACACCGAGGCGGGTGGCGGCGAAGCCGGCGTCGATGCAGGCGGCTCCAGGCTTGGAGCCAGTTTCGACGATTGGCCGGATGACGACGAGGCGGAAATCGTCCCTCACCGCCAGCCGGCGTCTGGCCACGGCGTGGGCTCCTCCGCCGCGCCGCCTGCTCGGGGCAGCGGGCAGAAGCGCCGCGCCGCGTTTGGCTTGTTCGGGAGCCGGCCGAAGAAGCCCAAGGGCGGGGCGGCGGTGACCAGGCGGGATGAGGCGGCCGCGAAGGCGGCCCGCTTCCGCAAGGTGGTGAAGCAGCCGCAGACGGTGTCGGCGTAAGTGTACATTCCTTTGTGCATTCTTTCTTCTTTTCTTGGTGATTTCTGAATCCCTGCCCTTTCTCAAAAAATCAGGGCTCCGCTTTCGCTCGAGCGGGTTGCTGCCGCCTCCGTCGTTGGATCGCCAGGAGGATCCGGGAGCACCCGTCGCGTGGACCCCCGCGCCGAGCTTCAGGCGGCGATGGAGCAAAACGCGTGGGAGGCGTGGAGGAGCGGGAGGCGGAGGAGTTGAGGGCGGCTGCCACCAAGGCGGCACGGGTGGAGGAGGCGGCGAAAGCGCGCGCCGACGCAGCGGCCAAGGCCCAAGCGGAGGCTGCGGCCGCGGTAACAGCGGAGGGGGCCCTGCTCGTCACCCCTCTGCGCGTCGTAGCGCCCGAGGCCCCAGAGCCCCCGCCAGAGGAAGCCGGCGGCGACCAGCCGGGATTGGAGAGGGAGGACAACGTCGTCGTCCCGGAGAGGGAGGCGGCACCGGCCCCGCCGACTGGGGCGGCTCAAGGCGGCCGGCCTAACGTGCCGCCTGCGCAATCGGCCGGGGGCGAGCCGGCCGCGAGGATGGACCTGGTGATCCAGTCGCCATCGCGCCAGCGCGCGGGGAAAGCCGCATCGGACCCGCAGAAGGCTGCGGGCTCCTGCTCGTCGGCCCAGGACGTGGAGGCGGCCAGCGCCAGCTCGGGGTGGACGCCGGGTGGAGGGATGGCTGTGGTGAACATGGCAGCGCAGGACGTCCGGAACCGGCTTCAGTCACAGGCCGCGGCGCTGAGGAAATACAATGATGAGTTCCTTGCGACGCGGGCGTCCATTCGGGTTAGTCTTCCTATTTTGCTTTTTTGATCTTGGTTTCTTCCGTGGGGGCGCGTCAGCGCACCCACTGGGTGTAGTCCCCGAGTTCCGAGTCGGCTGCTAAGCAGGCGGCTTGGAACTTCTTAGCGGGCTTCGTTTTGCTATCTTGTTCTCATTTTCTCCTCTGCCTGTCTTACAGGACTACCACAACCTCCGCGCGGCTGCCTTCAACTCCCAGGCTCGGGAGCTGACCCAAAAAAATATTGACCTATCTGAGAGCCGAGGTAAGTGCTTCGTCTTTTATCTAACGTGGGGGCGCGTCCGCGCACCCATTGGGTGTAGTCCCCAAGATTCGGGCCGACTGCTGAGCAGTCGGGTCGGATCTTCCTTGACGACATCTTCCTTATTGCTTCTTTCTTTGCTGCCATTCCTGCAGCGGCCAACGCCAGTCCGAGGGAGCAGCTGGGCGAGGCCCAGGCCGCCCTTCGTGTTAAGGAGGCCGAATTTGCCGCCTTGGCACAAGAGCGTGACCGCCTGGCCAGGAGGCTGGCCGACCAGGAGAAGAGCCACAAGGCGGCCCTAAAGGCGGTGCAAGACAGCGAGGCCGCCCTCCATGCCGAATATGAGACAGAGGCGGCCAGCTGGGCCAAAGCGAGGCAGTCGCTGATCAACGGCTATGGCCAGATCTAAGACTTGGTTGACGGTAGGCTGCCTTCTTCTTTGTCCTTGCTTGCCGCTTGCCTTTTGGCTCATTTTCTGACTTGGTGTTTTTCTCTTCTTTCTCTTTCTTTCTTGCGCAGAGTTCTTGCCTGGCTACTCTACCGCCACCAGCCAGGTCATCGAGGCCCACCGCGAGGCGCAAAGGCAGGCTGGCGCCGAGATCGCGCCGAACGCTC
The DNA here is from genome assembly GCF_018294505.1 of Triticum aestivum. Lineage (NCBI taxonomy): Eukaryota > Viridiplantae > Streptophyta > Magnoliopsida > Poales > Poaceae > Triticum > Triticum aestivum. The sequence continues at coordinate 385,442,273 of NC_057808.1, read as the reverse complement.
GCCGGTCGCTGGAGGAGCAGCTCTTGGCGATTCAGGCCCGCCTTCAGCCGGCTCACCGCATGCTCCGCCGACTTCAGCGTGTTGGGGCGCAGGTGTTGGCCGCTCTTTGGCCTGGCGAGGTGATTCCCCGCACCCCCAGTCGGACTGCCGACGGCTGGAGGTGGCGGTCGGCCGCTTCGAGGCCTAGAAGGCCTCTGCGGCTCGGTCCGGCGCCAGGCGGGCCCTGGAGTTCGCCAAGGCCTGGTATCCCGAGCTGAGTCTGGACCAGCTGGCCACCTGGCGGCAGGTGGCCGACACGGAGCTGGAGCCGGCGCGGCCGGCTATCATCCAGCGGGCTTCGGCGATTGCCGACTACACCGACACCAGCGCCTTCGCTCCTGAGGTGGACGACAACGGTGTTGCCCAGCCGAAGGAGTGGTTCGGGCTGAACCCGGTAGACGGCGAGGACTCGGCGGAGGAGATCGACTCCAGCGACGAGGGAGAGGAGGAGGAGGAGGAGGAGGGTGAAGACCCCGGGCCAGATGGTGGAGCGGCCGGTCAGCCTCAGCTTGACCGTGCCTCCAGCAACAAGGCACGCTCGGGTGCACCGCCTGCAGCCGGCGATGATCAAGCCGAGACCCGCCAGCCGGCCACTCCTCCAGCCGGCGGCGCCATCTCCACCGACCAACCCGGCTCCCCTACTGCGCCCTTAGTCTAGTCTGCTGCCTCTATTTTCCTGTTTTACCACTCTTGGAACAGTATTTTGTTAAGTTTGCACAATTCCACCCACCGGGGGTGTTATTCGAACTATATTGACTGCCGGCCTGCTGGGGGCCTTATGTGTAAATATAATTATGCATGCGTTTGGCTTTCCCTTGTTCTTTGCTTTTCATCCTTTGGTTGTTTCCTTTGCCGCCCTCCCTTGGTTGCCGCCTTCCCAGCTGGACAGTTGCTCTGCAATTTGTGGCTGGAGAAGTGCTTGGCCAGTTGGGAAGGCAAGTACTCTAGCTTTGTTGGATTATAGCGAAGTGACTGGGAGGCCGACCAGCTGGCTATTTTGACAACCGGTAGGCGTGGTTGGAGGCCGTCTTTGCGTTAAATAAGTTTGTTAGTCCTTAGCCGTTTTTCGTGTGGGCAACCTTTCTGCCTTTGGCTCTTGCCAGTCGGACAGTCGGTTCTTCGAGCTGGGACTTTCGACAAGAGAGGGCTTGGGTGCCGGCACACTACTTGTCTGACTTCAGGTGGAACTTTTAATATAACTTAAGGCGGCCAGTCCCCGGGCCGACTAGTCGAACCCGGTGTCAGACATAAAATCAAATGTACTAATACATTCATGAATATGACACTTGTCTTTCATAGATAAAGGAGGGCAGTCCCCGAGTGCGCCTCGGGGGGCCCGTTTGTCTCGTACTTAATACAAAAAAGGGTAGCATGATACATACTGCTTTCAACTGTAAAATCTTCTCAAGAGGTTGGCGTTCCATGGTCGTTCCGACTCCTTGCCGGAATCATCCCTCTTCGTGCTCTTGGCTTCTGTGCGTCAATCAGGTAGTAGGAGTCGTTGCCTAGCGTCTTGCTGATGACGAAAGGGCCTTCCCAAGGGGCCGAGAGCTTGTGCTGGCCGGCTGTTCGCTGGATCAGCCGGAGCACAAGGTCGCCCTCTTGGAAGGATCTTGGCTTGACCTTCCGGTTGTGGTAACGGCGCAAACCCTGCTGGTAGATGGCGGACCGGCTGAGAGCTAACAGCCGGCCTTCTTCCAGCAGGTCGACGCCGTCTTCTCGTGCTTCCTTGGCCTCCGCCTCCGTGTACATGGTGACCCGAGGCGAATCGAACGGAGTGAAGCCGGTTGACTTGTTTGGGGTAGTACGCAGACTCCAGAGGACAGCCGGCAGCTCGTCGAGCCAGCAGCCGGCCGAACGCTCCAGTGGTACGACCAGTCGGGGCTTGATGCCGGAGAGGATGAGGCCGTTTGCTCGCTCGTCCTGGCCGTTTGATTGCGGGTGGGCAACGGACGCTAAGTCCAGTCGGATGCCCTGCGTTGCGTAGAAACGTGCCAGTGCTCCCTTGGCGAAATTTGTGCCGTTGTCGGTGATGATGCTGTGTGGCACACCATACCGAGTAGTGATGTCGGCGATGAATGTCACGGCAGTCGGCCCATTCATTTTTTTGATCGGCTTCGCTTCGATCCACTTGGTAAATTTGTCCACGGCGACAAGCAGATGTGTCATGCCGCCGCGGGCTGTCTTGAATGGGCCCACCATGTCCAGCCCCCAAACGGCAAAGGGCCAAGTGAGGGGGATGGTCTTGAGTGCAGAAGCCGGCAAGTGTTGCTTGGAACTAAAGACTTGGCATCCTTTGCAGCATTTGACTATCTCTTTGGCATCTTCCAAAGCAGTCGGCCAGGAGAAACCATGGCGGAAAGCTTTGGCGACAAGTGATCTTGAGGCTGCATGGTGGCCGCATTTGCCTTGGTGGATATCCTTGAGGATTGTTGCGCCCTTCTCTGGCTCGACGCAGCGCTGGAAGACTCTAGTGACGCTACGCTTGACAAGTTCTCTGTTTATGATTGTGTACGCTCCGGCTCGGCGTTGCACTAGTCTTGCCGAGATCTCATCAGTCGGCGGCTCTCTATTGACTAGGAAGTTGAGGATGGGCTGGGCCCATGATGGAGCTGCGACTTCTTCTACTGTCAGTACGTTCACTGAGACCCGGGTGGGTGGGTTGGGTGGTGGAGAGTTGGAGTCGGCCACCGCTTCTTGTGTGGCTGCAGTCCCCGGGCCGACTGCTGCAGTCCCCGGGCCGACTGCTGCAGTCCCCGGGCCGGGTTCTGAAGTCCCCGAGCCGGGTGCGACTACGGAAGTCCCCGGGTCGCTTGTCGAAGTCCCCGAGCCGCCTGCTAGGTTCCTCCAGTCGGATCCGGCTGCATCGGGGGCGGGTGGTACGAAGATAGAGTCCGACTCTGGAGACGGCTTGATAGACGGTTTGAGGAGGCGCTGGAGAGAGACACCGGTTGGTATAGCCTGTAGGGTGGAGCCGATCCGTGCCAGGGCGTCTGCTTGGTTGTTGTCGGACCGTGGTACGTGGAGGAACTCACACCGTTCGAAGTACCCACTGATCTGCTGGACGAGGAATCGATAGCTCGCCATGTTTGCATCCTTGGCGTCCCAGTCGCCAGATGACTGCTGGACCACCAAGTCCGAGTCGCCATAACACAGGATCCGGCGTATGCCGAGCTCTTTGGCTAGCCGGAGCCCGTGTATGAGCGCCTCATATTCAGCCACGTTGTTGGAGGCGGCAAAGTGGATTTACAGCGTGTATCTGAGCTTGTCGCCTTTGGGAGAGGTGAGGACGATGCCGGCTCCCAAGCCGGCGCGCATTTTGGACCCGTCGAAGTGCATCCGCCAATGAGTGGAGTCGGGAGCCGACGGTAGGTACTGGGTCTCGGCCCAGTCGACGAGGAAGTCGGCCAATGCTTGAGACTTGATGGCGGTGCGGGGCTGGTAGAAGATTGTGTAAGGCGCCAGCGCAATGGCCCATTTGGCCACCCGGCCGGATGCATCCCGGCTGCCTATGATCTCGGCAAGCGGGGCGGTGCATACGACCGTGATGGGATGCTCTTGAAAGTAGGGCTTCAGCTTCTTGGCGGCAAAGTACACTCCATAGCACATCTTCTGGTAGTGTGGGTAGTTTTGCTTTGAGCTGGATAGTACTTCGCTTAGATAATATACCGGCCTTTGGACTAGCTGGGCTCGGCCTTCTTCTGGGCGCTGGACCACGATGACTGTACTGACCACTTGGCTAGTTGCGGCAATGTAGAGGAGCATGGGCTCCTTCTCAGTCGGCGCCGCCAGGACAGGTGGAGTGGTCAGCATCTTTTTCAACTCATGGAAGGCTTGGTCTGCTTGGTCATTCCACTCAAAATGAGTGGATTTCTTCATGAGTCGGTATAGGGGGAGAGCCTTCTCTCCTAGCCGGCTGATAAAGCAGTTTAGGGAGGCCAAGCACCCAGTGAACTTCTGTACGTCTAGCAACTTGGTGGGAATCTCCATTCTCTCAATGGCCTTGATCTTCACAGGGTTGCACTCAATGCCGCGTTCGGAGACCAGAAAGCCAAGAAGCTGGCCGGCTGGTACTCCGAACACACATTTCTCGGGGTTGAGCTTGATCTGGAATCGGCGCAAGTTGGCAAATGTCTCTTTGAGGTCTTCCAGCAGGGTGACGTGCTTTTCCGTCTTCACCACAATATCGTCTATGTAGACGTGGGCATTTCTGCCGAGTTGCTTGAGGAGGCATTTCTGCATGGAACGCTGAAAAGTGGCACCGGCATTTCTCAAGCCGAATGTCATAGTCAGGTAACAGAAGGTTCTGAATGGTGTGATGAAGGCGGTCTTCAGGCGGACTGCTGGGTCCAAATTAATCTAGTGGTATCCTGAGTAGGCATCCAAGAAACTCAACAGCTCGCATCTGGCTGTGGAGCTATTACTTGATCAATCCGTGGCGGAGCAAACGGATCTTTGGGGCAGGCCTTGTTGAGGCTAGTGTAGTCTATACACATAAGCCATTTGTTATTTTTCTTCAACACCAAGACTGGGTTGGCAAGCCACTCTGGGAAAAACACTTCCATAATAAAGCCGGCGGCAAGGAGCCGGGCTATCTCTTCTCCTACGATTCTTCTCTTCTCTTCTGACAGTCGGCGGAGGGGCTGCTTGACTGGCTTCGTGTCCGCTCGGACATGCAACTTGTGCTCGGCGAAATCCTTCGGAACACCCGGCATGTCCTTTGGGAACCATGCAAAGATGTCTCGATTCTCACGGAGGAAGTCAACGAGCTCGCCTTCCTATTTACTGTCCAGGTTTGCACCGATGACTGCAAACCTCTCCGGGTTCTCCGGGTCCAGAGGTATCCTCTTTGTCTCCTTGGCCGGCTGGAAGGAGCCCTGCGCATCATATTCTTTGGGGTTGGGGGACAAGGCCGGCTGCTTGCCGGCCATGGCCACAACCCGTTCCAGCATCTTCTTCTCTCCTGCCACTACGAGGGACTCGGCCAGCCGACTGCTGGCTGCAGCGCACTCGATAGAATTCTTGTAGTCGCCGGCTATAGTGATGATCCCCTTCGAGCTCGGCATCTTCATCTTTAGGTAGGCGTAGTGGGGCACAGCCATGAACTTGGCCAGAGCAGGTCGGCCGAGCAAAGCATGGTAAGGGCTTTCCAGATCCACTACCTCGAACCAGATCGCTTCTCGGCGAAAGTGATCCTTGTCTCCGAAGAGAACATCCATCTTGATCTTGCCGATCGGGGAACAAGACAGGCCGGGTACGATGCCATGGAAAACGGTCCGGCTTGGCATGAGCTGCTTCGTCTTGAGGTTCAACTTCTCCATGGTGTCGCGGTACAGTATGTTGATACTGCTTCCGCCATCAATCAGAATGCGGGAGAATTGGGCAGCCCGCCTCTCTGTTGCAAGGGTGACATCCAACACCAATGCGTAGGAGCCAGGGGACGGCATCACCTCTGGGTGATCGGCCCGGCTCCAGTTGATAGGCCTTTCGGACCAATGCATGAACTCGGGGTTGCTGGAGGCGACTGCATTGACCTCTTGGTGCTGTTGGCGCCGGCTGCACTTGTCTTCAACCTGGCTTGTGAAGATGACGTAGGCGGCGTGCTCATCAAGGAACTCATCTTGAATGGCTCCGACTGCTGGTCGGGCAGCCGGCGGCTGGGGGGCTGGAGGCGGCGGGCCGGGAGGCGGAGGCGGCACCAGCCCCTCGCCCTTGGAGATCCGGGTGAGCCAATGGCACTTTCGGGTCGTGTGGTTGGACGGCTTCGCGCCGCTATGGAACTTGCAGGGGGCATCGAGAGTCTGCTCGTAGGAGAAGGCCGGCTGCCAAGCCGGCCTACCGCCCTTCTTCTTGGGAGCGGGCCGCTCTTCGGGCTGCTCGTCTTCGACGGTGGCCACCTGCCGACTGGCGGGAGGTGGCATTGGGGCCTTGCGCTTGTGGTCGTTCTAGTAAGGGCGCCGATTGGAGTCGCCAGCCGGCGTCTTAGGAGCTGGAGCGAGCACCTTCCCAGAGGCGTCCACTCGGAGCTCGGTCTTCATCGAGGACTCGGCTGTGGCGTACTTATCAGCGATGACCAGTAGCTCGTCGAGGGTAGTCGGCTCATCACAGAGGAGTCGGTGCGTGAGGAGGGTGCCCTCTCGGCACCCGGCGGTGAAGTACTCGATAGCTTGGACCTCGTGCACCTCCTCGCAGGAGTTGCGGAGCTCGGCCCACCACGTGAGATAGTCGCGGGTCGACTCGCTGGGCCCTTGAACGCATAAGGAGAGCTGGCGGGGCTTGGGAGGCCGCTTGTATGTGCTGGTGAAGTTGCGGACGAAGACTTCCGTGAAGTCCAGCCAGCTGTTGACGCTGTAGGGCTTAAGGCTGTTGAGCCAGGTGCGTGCCGTGCCTTGCAGCATGAGAGGGACGTACTTCACGGCAACGCGCCTGTTGCCGTTCGCTATACTGACAGCGGTAGAGTAGTCGATGAGCCAATCTTCCGGCTTCACAGAGCCGTTGTACTTGGGCGTGTCTCTGGGGAGCGAGAACCCTTTGGGGAAGGGCTCGTCGCGGATGCGGGGGCCAAAGCATGGCGGGCCAACATCGTCTTCTTCTTCCAGTGCCAGGGATCGAGCTAGGCGGTCGATCCGGTGGCGGGTGTTGTTCTCGCCGACTCCTTCGCGGTGGCCTAATCGGCCACTGAGAGTCGGATTTGTGACAGGCGGCGGGGTGGGATATCTCTCTCCACGAGGCGTGGGAGGAGGCGGATTGCCTCGGTGCTCCACTGCCCGGGGGCGGCCTTCCGCGTCGCGCTCGATGGTGATTCGAGTATGGCTGCGGCTAGCAGCCGGCTCCTTGTCCTTCCTTGCGCGAGCGCCACTCGCGGTCAGAGACCGGGATGTCGCGGCGTGCTCTCGGCGTGGGGGAGGACTCTCAGCACGGGCGCCGGCTTCATGCCGTTCTGCGGCCGCGTCGATCAGCTGCTGGATGCGCCTTGTCATGTAGGGGAGCTCATCAGCCCCCAGCCCGTTCAGCTCCTCTGCGGCTGCCTGAGCGGCTCGCAGATTCTCGAGCGGTGTGGCGTAGACAGGGCGGTCTGCTGTGACGCCCCCGATTTGACCGTACACTAATCATGCACGCAAATGTGTACGATCAAGATTAGGGACTCACGGGAAGATATCACAACACAACTCTAAAACATAAATAAGTCATACAAGCATCATAATACAAGCCAGGGGCCTCGAGGGCTCGAATACAAGTGCTCGATCATAGACGAGTCAAAAGAAGCAACAATATCTGAGTACAGACATAAGTTAAACAAGTTTGCCTTAAGAAGGCTAGCACAAAAGTACCAACGATCGAAAAGGCAAGGCCTCCTGCCTGGGACCTCCTAACTACTCCTCGAAGCCGAACTCCATGTAGAATCATCCTCGGGATCTCTAGCTCCTGGACTCCAGCATCTGGTTGCGACAATCAGGTATAGAAAGGGGAAAAGAGGGAGAAAAGCAACCGTGAGTACTCATCCAAAGTACTCGCAAGCAAGGAGCTACACTACATATGCATGGGTATATGTGTAAAGGGTCATATCGGTGGACTGAACTGCAGAATGCCAGAATAAGAGGGGGAGAGCTAATCCTGTCGAAGGCTACGCTTCTGGCAGCCTCCATCTTGCAGCATGTAGAAGAGAGTAGATTGAAGTCCTCCAAGTAGCATCGTATAGCATAATCCTACCCGGTGATCCCCTCCTCGTCGCCCTGTTAGAGAGCGATCACCGGGTTATATCTGGCACTTGGAAGGGTGTGTTTTATTAAGTATCCAGTTCTAGTTGTCATAAGGTCAAGGTACAACTCTGGGTCGTCCTTTTACCGAGGGACACGGCTATTCGAATAGATAAACTTCCCTGCAGGGGTGCACCACATAACCCAACACGCTCCATCCCATTTGGCCGGACACACTTTTCTGGGTCATGCCCGGCCGCGGAAGATCAACACGTCGCAGCCCCACCGAGGCTCAACAAAGAGGTCAACACGCCGGTCTAAATCCTATGCGCGCAGGGGTCTGGGCCCATCGCCCATTGCACACCTGCACGTTGCGTACGCGGCCGGAAGCAGACCTAGCCTAGCAGGCGTTCCAGTCCAATCCGGCACGCGCCGCTCCGTCGCTGACGTCAAGAAGAGCTTCGGCTAATACCACGACGTCGAGTGCCCATAACTGTTCCCGCGTAGCTGGTTAGTGCGTATAGACCAAATGGCCAGACTCAGAAAATACCAAGAACTCGTTAAGCGTGTTAAGTATCCGCGAACGCCAAACAGGGCCAGGCCCACCTCTCTCCTAGGTGGTCTCAACCTGCCCTATCGCTCCGCCACAAAGTAACAGTCGGGGGCCGTCAGGCTATGCAACAGCCGGGGTGGAGCCACCTGTCCTTTCTGCCCCCTCATCAGAATCACTTGCGGGTACTCAACGAGCCGACCCGACTTTAGTCACCACATGTGTCATGTATGTAAAGTATATAGTATATACCCGTGATCACCTCCCGAAGTGATCACGGCCCAGTACTATAGCATGGCAGACGGACAAGAGTGTAGGGCCACTGATGGAACACTAGCATCCTATACCAAGCAGTAGGATAGCATGTAAGGGTAACAACTGTAGCAACAATGACAGGCTATGCAACAGAATAGGATTAACCGAAAGCAGTAACATGCTACACTACTCTAATGCAAGCAGTAGAGAGTAGAGTAGGTGATATCTGGTGATCAAGGGGGGGCTTGCCTGGTTGCTCTGGCAAGGAGGGGGTCATCGTCGACGTAGTCGATCATAGGGGCAACATCGGTCTCGGGGTCTACCGGAGAGAAGAGGGGGAAGAAACAGTAAATATAAAGCAAACATAGCTTCACAAAGCATAACGTGGCAATATGATGTGCCGGGTGTGACCTAACGTATGGCTACACGATATAGGTGAAGGGGGAATTCAACCGGGAAGGGGTTCCTGGTTCCGGACCTGTGTCAGTCAGATGACCGGAGGGGGAATGTTCCATGTTCAGCATGCTAAGGGCATGTGACAGATGAACGGACCGCGTATTCGGATTCGTTGGATTTTTCTGAGCAACTTTCACATAGAAAACATTTTCATCGGAGTTACGGTTTAATTACTATGAATTTCTAAAGGTTAAGGTATTTTCTGGAATTATTAATATTAACATAAAAGGAATATTGCATCAGCATGACGTCACTGTGACGTCAGCAGTCAACAGGACGGCTGACCAGGTCAAACTGACCAGTGGGTCCCACCTGTCATCGACAGTGGACTAACAGTGGGTTATTTTAATTAAACATAGCTAATTAGCAGCTGGGCCCCACATGTCAGTGACTGTTTAGCTTAACTAATTATTTTTAATTATAAAACATTTTAATTAGTTTAATTAAGAGGTGGGGCCTGCATGTCAGTGGCACTGGGCTGCCCAGTCAGCAGTTGACTGGGTCAACCCAGTCAACTGGGGCCCATGGGGCTCACTGGCAGCCTCAATGGGGTGGCCCCCATAGGGCCACGTTGGCGCCAGGTCAGCACGGCGGCCGGAGCAACGCCGGCGACCAAATCGCACGGCGGCGCGCACGGGAGGCCGCCGGATTTGCGCTACGGTGGCTCAAATCGGACACGGCTGGACTCGTTCGAACGAGAAGACGACGGCGAGGCGATCTGGGGTGGTGGCAGAGGCTGCTGTGGTCAGGAACATCGACGGCGAGCGGCGAGGCGGACGCCGGACTTTGGCCCTCGCGCGAACTGCGGCTAGAGGGCACGGCAGGACTACTGGGGAGGCTCTACGGGGTCCTCGCGAGGCCTAGAGCACGGTGGTTAGCTCGGGTGAGCACGACATCGACGAGGACGACGGTGACGAGCTCCGTTGCGGAGTGGGCTTCGGGCGGCCATGACAACGGCGGCTACCGTGATGAATCCGTGCGGGGGAGCGAGGGGGGAGACGTGGTGGCTCACCGGGAGCCGTAGGGAAGTGGCAGTGTGCTCCGGGAGGGGCGGAGCATCCGGAATCGACGGTGATAGACGGCGGCGATCCGAGGAACGAGAAGAAGATGGCGGCGGCGTGGAGGCTTCCCAGCTCGTTCCGTTCGGCGTAGTCGACGTAGTCGACGTCGGGGAGCCGTTCGGGCACGTCGGCGGGGCAATCGGGGCACGGTGGCCGCGGGATCGAGCGTCGCGGCGGCGAGCTCTCGGGCAAGCTCGCAGCGGGAGCGATAGAGAGAGCGAGGGGGAAAACTAGGGGTAGCTAGGGTTTCCCGGGGGTCGGGGGCGGCCTTAGCCGTGTGGGGGCTCGGCGGATGGTCGCGGCCTGGATGAGCGCCCGGCGGCCACCGAGCTCGGATGAGCAGTAGGAGGAAGGAGGGGACTCCAGGTGGGCTGGGCGCACCTGTAGCTAGTAGGCCTAAGTGCACAGTAGAACTTAGGCCCCTTTTTATTTTCTTATTTCTGTTTTCTGTTTTTCTTTTACTGTTTTATTTTAGTTCCTGTTTTATTTAGTTTTATAAATTATAATGTAAAATCCTAAATTAGCAATATTAATTATGCTACTTCCCCATTATCTTTTTGGCAACTAAATGAATAGTTTAATATTTTATAAAATACAAAAGGCATTTATTTAATTGTTTTAACTACTGTTTTAATTATCTTAGAGCCTTTAAGCATTCTATAAAAGTGTGGTTTCTCCACCATAATCACCCATGTAATACTTGGCACTAACCGAACATTTTTGTTTTAATGTTTGAAAACTTATGTTGTTTGCCATATTTTGAATTTGAATTTTGAATCGGTTCCGAACTAACGCGTGATTAGCAACAGTAATCGAAGTGACATGGCATCATTAGCAGAGAATTACTTTCTCGTTACAAATTATCTTGCTATCAAACTACTCTGCTACTTATAATTTCAGCACTTGCAGACATTACCTTGCTGAAAACCACTTGTCATTTCCTTCTGCTCCTCGTTGGGTTCGACACTCTTACTTATCAAAAGGAGCTACAATTGATCCCATATACTTGTGGGTCATCAGACAGCAGCAAATTTCCCTCAAGTGGATGACCTAAGGTTTATCAATCCGTGGGAGGCGTAGGATGAAGATGGTCTCTCTCAAACAACCCTGTAACCAAATAACAAAGAGTCTCTTGTGTCCCCAACACACCCAATACAATGGTAAATTGTATAGGTGAACTAGTTCGGCAAAGAGATGGTGATACAAGTGCAATATGGATGGTAGATATAGGTTTTTGTAATCTGAAAATATAAAAACAGCAAGGTAGCAAGTGGTAAAAGTGAGCGAAAACGGTATTGCAATGCTTGGAAATAAGGCCTAGGGCTCATACCTTCACTAGTGCAAGTTCTCTCAACAATGATAACATAATTAGATCATATAAAAATCCCTCAACATGCAACAAAGAGTCACTCCAAAGTCACTAATAGCGGAGAACAAACGAAGAGATTATTGTAGGGTATGAAAGCACCTCAAAGTTATTCTTTGTGATCGATCTATTGGGCTATTCCTATAAGTATCACAAACAGCCCTAGAGTTCATACTAAAATAACACCTTAAGGCACACATCATCCAAAACCCTAATGTCACCTAGATACTCCAATGTCACCACAAGTATCCGCGGGTTTGATTATACGATATGCATCACACAATCTCAGATTCATCTATTCGAACCAACACAAAGAACTTCAAAGAGTGTCCCAAAGTTTCTACTGGAGAGTCAAGACGAAAACGTGTGCCAACCCCTATGCATAAGTTCACAAGGTCACAGAACCCGCAAGTTGATCACCAAAACATACATCAAGTAGATCACATGAATATCCCATTGTCACCACAGATAAGCACATGCAAGACATACATCAAGTATTCTCAAATCCTTAAAGACTCAATCCGATAAGATAACTTCAAAGGTAAAACTCAATCCATTACAAGAAGGTAGAGGGGGAGAAACATCCTAAGATCCAACTATAATAGCAAAGCTCGCGGTACATCAAGATCGTGCCAAATCAAGAACACGAGAGAGAGAGAGAGAGAGAGAGAGAGATCAAACACATAGCTACTGGTACATACCCTCAGCCCCGAGGGTGAACTACTCCCTCCTCATCATGGAGAGCGCCGGGATGATGAAGATGGCCACCGGTGATGATTTCCCCCTCCGGCAGGGTGCCGGAACAGGGTCCCGATTGGTTTTTGCTGGCTATAGAGGCTTGCGGCGGCGAAACTTCCAATCTAGGTTCTGTTCTGGGGTTTTGGGGATTTATAAGAGGCGCTGGCGTCGGGAACAAGTCAGGGGGGGCCACGAGAAGCCCACAAGGATGGAGGCCGCGCCCTAGGGGGGTGGGGGCGCCCTCCACCCTTGTGGATGCCTCGTGGCTCTTCTCCGATATCTTTTTGTATTTTCCAAAAATAATCTCCGTAGATTTTTAGGTCAATTGGACTCCGTTTGATATTCCTTTTCTGCGAAACTCAAAAACAAGGAAAAACATAAACATGCACTGGGCTCTAGGTCAATAAGTTAGTCCCAAAAATCATATAAAATAGCATATAAATTGAAATAAAACATCCAAGATAGATAATATAATAGCATGGAACAATAAAAAATTATAGATACGTTGGAGACGTATCAAGCATACCCAAGCTTAATTCCTGCTAATCCTCGAGTAGGTCAATGATAAAAACAGAATTTTTGATGTCGAATGCTAACTAACAAATTTATCCATGTAATTCTCTTTATTGTGGCATGATTGTTTAGATCTGTATGATTCAAAACAAAAGTTTAATATTGACATAAAAAAATAATACTTCAAGCATACTAACAAAATAATTATGTCTTCTCAAAATAACGTGGCCAAAGAAAGCTTATCCCTACAAAATCATATAGTCTGGCTATGCTCCATCTTCATCACACAAAATATTTAAATTATGCACAACCCCGATGACAAGCCAAGCAATTGTTTCATACTTTTGATGTTCTCAAACTTTTTCAACTTTCACGCAATACATGAGCGTAAGCCATGGACATAGCACTATAGGTGGAATAGAATATGGTGGTTGTGGAGAAGACAAAAAGAGGGAGATAGTCTCACATCAACTAGCCGTATCAACGGGCTATGGAGATGCCCAGCAATAGATATCAATGTGAGTGTGTAGGGATTGCCATGCAACGGATGCACTAGAGCTATAAGTTTATGAAAGCTCAAAAAGAAAAGTAAGGGGGTGTGCATCCAACTTGCTTGCTCATGAAGACCTATGGCAATTTGAGGAAGCCCACATTGGAATATACAAGCCAAGTTCTATAATGAAAATTTCCCACTAGTACATGAAAGTGACAAATAGGAGACTCTCTATCATGAAGATCATGATGCTACTTTGAAGCACAAGTGTGGTAAAAGGACAGTAGCATTGCCCCTTCTCTCTTTTCTCTCATTTTTTATTTTTTATTTGGGCCTTCTCTCATTTTTTGGCCTCTTTTTTTCGTCGAGGGTGTCATCCCACCTTGTGGGGGATCATAGTCTCCATCATCCTTTCCTCACGTGGGATAATGCTCTAATAATGATGACCATCACAATTTTATTTACTTACAACTCAAGAATTACGATACTTAGAACAAAATATGACTCTATATGAATGCCTCCGACGGTGTACCGGGATGTGCAATGAATCAAGAGTGACATGTATGAAAGAATTATGAATGGTGGCTTTGCCACAAATATGATTTCAACTACATGATCATGCAAAGCAATATGACAATGATGGAGCGTGTCATAATAAACGGAACGGTGGAAAGTTGCATGGCAATATATCTCGGAATGGCTATGGAAATGCCATAATAGGTAGGTATGGTGGCTGTTTTGAGGAAGGTATATGGTGGGTTTATGGTACCATTATTCTTTGATTTAAATGAGTAACTGTCTCGCATTAAACAAGATGCAGATATAATGTTCATGCTAAACACAGGCACTAAATAACAATTGTTCAGGTTCATCACTAATCCCGATGGTAGTCAAAGAGCAAGCAGGCCGATGGCGATCACATCAACGTTGGAACCATTTCCCACGCGCATCGTCACCTCGTCCTTCGCCAGCCTCCGTCTATTCCGTAGTTCCGGCTTTGAGTTGCAAATGTGAGCAACCGAACCGGTATCAAATACCCAGGCACTACAATGAGAGTTCGTAAGGTATACATCAATAACATGTATATCATATATACCTTTGTTGATGTTGGCCCCCTTCTTGTCAGCCAGATACTTAAAGTTGTTCCGCTTCATGTGGCCAGTTCCCTTGCAATAGAAGCACTCAGTCTCTCGCTTGGTCCGGCCTTGGGTTTCTTCACGGGAGGAGCAACTGCTTTGCCACCTTTCTTGAAGTTTCCCTTCTTTCCCTTGCCTTTCTTGAAACTAGTGGTTTTATTCGCCATCAACACTTGATGCTTGCTACCTCTTGAGCTTGCGTTGGTTTTTACCTTGAAGAGGAAAGGATGATGCAGCAAAGTAGAGTAAGTATTTCCCTTAGTTTTGTGAACCAAGGTATCAATCCAGTAGGAGACTACGCAACAAGCCATCGAATACCTACACAAACAAACACCAACGCGACAAAGGGGTTGTCAATCCCTTCACGGATATTCGCAAAGTGAGATCTGATAGAGATGGATAAACGGTAAAGTAATATTTTTGGTATTTTTGGTTTATGGAACGGAAAGTAAAAGATTGCAAAGTAACGGAACGGCGACAGAAATTGGCAAGTTGACGGGAAACTAATATGATGTAAAATAGACCCGGGGGGCATAGGTTTCACCAGAGGCTTCTCTCAAGATAGATATTATTATGATGGGTGAACAAATTACTACCAAGAAATTGATAGAAAAGCGCAAAGTTATGACAATATCTAAGGCAATGATCATGAATATAGGCATCACGTCTGTGTCAAGTAGACCGAAACGATTCTGCATCTACTACTATTACTCCACACATCGACCGCTATCCAGCATGCATCTAGAGTATTAAGTTCACAAGAACAGAGTAACGCCTTAAGCAAGATGACATGATGTAGAGGAATTAACTCAAGCAGTATGATGAAAACCCCATCTTGTTATCCTCGATGGCAACAATACAATATGTGTAGGTTCCCCTTCTGTAACTAGGATCGAGCACCGCAAGATTGAACCCAAAGCTAAGCACTTCTCCCATTGCAAGAAAAACCAATCTAGTTGGCCAAACCAAATCGATAGTTCGAAGAGACTTGCAAAGATATAAAATCATGCATAAATAATTTAGAGGAGATTCAAATAATATTCATAGATAAGTTGATCATAAATCAACAATTCATCGGATCTCGGCAAACACACTGCAAAAGAGTAATACATCAAATAGATCTCCAAGAACATCGAGGAGAACTTTGTATTGAGAATAAAAGAGAGAGAGAGAAGAAGCCATCTAGCTACTAGCTATGGACCTGTAGGTCTGAAGTAAACTACTCACGCCTCATCAGAGAGGCAATGGTGTTGATGTAGAAGCCCTCCGTGACCGAATCCCCCTCCGGCAGGACGCCGGAGAAGGCCCCAAGATGGGATCTCACGGGTAAAGAAGGTTTCGTGGCTCCCGTGGATGTTTTTGGGGTATAAGAGTATATATAGGCGGAAGAATTAGGTCAGGAGAGCTACGAGGGGCCCACAAGGTTGGGGGCGCGCCCCACCCCCTGGGCGTGCCCTCCACCCTTGTGGCCGCCTCGAGGCTCCTCTGACTTGCACTCCAAGTCTCCTGGGTGTCTTCTGGTCCAAGAAAAATCATCGTGAAAGTTTTATTCCGTTTGGACTCCGTTTGGTATTCCTTTTCTGTGAAACTCTAAAACAAGGAAAAACAGAAACTGGCACTGGGCTCTAGGTTAATAGGCTAGTCCCAAAAATCATATAAAATAGCATATTAATGCATATAAAACATCCAAAATAGATAATATAATAGCATGGAACAATCAAAAATTATAGATACGTTGGAGACGTATCAAGCATCCCCAAGTTTAATTCCTGCTCGTCCTTAAGTAGGTAAATGATAAAAAGAGAACTTTTGATGTGGAATGCTACCTAACATATTTATCCATGTAATTCTCTTTATTGTGGCATGAATGTTCAGATCCATAAGATTCAAAACAAAAGTTTAATATTGACATAAAAGCAATAATACTTCAGGCCTACTAACTTGTGGACAATATGGTCGTTGTGGAGAAGACAAAAAGAGGGATAGTCTCACATCAATTAGGCGTATCAACGGGCTATGGAGATGCCCATCAATAGATATCAATGTGAGTGAGTAGGGATTGCCATGCAACGGATGCACTAGAGCTATAAGTTTATGAAAGCTCAAAAAGAAAACTAAGTGGGTGTGCATCCATCTTGCTTGGTCATGAAGACCTAGGGCAATTTGAGGAATCCCATCATTGGAATATACGAGCCAAGTTCTATAATGAAAATTTCCCACTAGTACATGAAAGTGACAAATAGGAGTCTCTCTATCATGAAGATCATGGTGTTACTTTGAAGCACAAGTGTGGTAAAAGGATAGTAGCATTGCCCCTTCTATCTTTCCTCTCATTTTTTATTTTTTATTTGGGCCTTCTCTCATTTTTTGGCCTCTTTTTTTCGTCCAGAGTCTTATCCCGACTTGTGGGGGATCATAGTCTCCATCATCCTTTCCTCACATGGGATAATGCTCTAATAATGATGATCATCACAATTTTATTTACTTACAACTCAAGAACTACAACTCGATACTTAGAACAAAATATGACTCTATATGAATGCCTCCGACGGTGTACCGGGATGTGCAATGAATCAAGAGTGACATGTATGAAAGAATTATGAATGGTGGCTTTGCCACAAATATCATGTCAACTACATGATCATGCAAAGCAATATGACAATGATGGAGAGTGTCATAATAAACGGAACGGTGGAAAGTTGCATGGCAATATATCTCGGAATGGCTATGGAAATGCCATAATAGGTAGGTATGGTGGCTGTTTTGAGGAAGGTATATGGTGGGTTTATGGTACCATTATTCTCTGATTTAAATGAGTAACCGTCTCGCATTAAACAAGATGCAGATATAATGTTCATGCTCAACACAGGCACTAAATAACAATTATTCAGGTTCATCACTAATCCCGATGGTAGTCGAAGAGCGAGCGTGCCGATGGCGATCACATCAACCTTGGAACCATTTCCCACGTGCATCGTCACTTCGTCCTTCGCCAGCCTCCGTCTATTCCGTAGTTCCGGCTTTGAGTTGCAAATGTGAGCAACCGAACCGGTATCAAGTACCCAGGCACTACAATGAGAGTTCGTAAGGTATACATCAATAACATGTATATCATATATACCTTTGTTGACGTTGGCCCCCTTCTTGTCGGCTAGATACTTGGGGAGTTCCGCTTCATGTGGCCAGTTCCCTTGCAATAGAAACACTCAGTCTCTCGCTTGGTCCGGGCTTGGGTTTCTTCATGGGAGGAGCAACTGCTTTGCCACCTTTCTTGAAGTTTCCCTTCTTTCCCTTGCCTTTCTTGAAACTAGTTGTTTTATTCACCATCAAGACTTGATGCTTGCTACCTCTTGAGCTTGCGTTGGTTTTTACCTTGAAGAGGAAAGGATGATGTTGTAGGGTAATGCGACAGAAAACAAAAAAAATTCGACCTACGCACCAGCCCAGGACCACTATGGAGACTGCATACATGGTTTGATCTTTTTCGTTACCGACTCGTAGCGCAGTGGGAATTAGAGTCGATGATGATCGGCGGTGCAGATCCCCGCAGCTAGGATTTACAACCTCCCAACCGCGAGGATGTATACCCTCATCTGCTCCTCGGACAGCCCTCCGGGAGGCGGTCGAACAGCCCCCGGACGGTGTCGCGGACAGCCCTTCGGGAGGACCTTCGAAACTCGAACGGTCACTCGGACAGCCCTTCGGGAGGACCTTTGAAACTCGGACGGTCACATGGACAGCCCTTCGAGAGGCACTCACGAACTAAGACCGAAACTACGATCTCTCTACAGAGTTGCACACATACGGTGTCATCTATCCGGCAGGGCTTCGCCGTCTAGAACTAGTTTCTGCCGGAACCCAGACAGCCTTTCGGCTCTACGAAACTATTTCGCGGGGAGGGAGAGAGAAGCCAGATCATTGCATGGCACTTGTATGTGAGAAGGGATGAGGTTTGGGCTGCCCACTCCTCCTCTATTTATAGGAAAGCCAAGGGGTAGGGATGGCTCACAAAAACCCAAAATGCCCATGCAAATGTCACACATGAAGGGCATAATGGGGAGTGAAGTGGAGCTCCATGGAGCCCCACACATGTGGCCGGCCAACCCCCTTGGGGGACCCCCATGAGGAGCATGCTTGGCCCCCAAGCCCTTCTAGAAGCCTTGTGGAGATATCCCAAAAGGTGACTCACCATAAAATATCCCAAAAAGCACTTTCACTATTCACGACGACATTTTTCAGCGTCTGTTCGAACTGAAAATATTTATGTGGGCTTAGAACATTTCCAGTACCCACCAAAATTATTTTCAACGCGTTCCGAAACAATTCCGGTTTAGTGATTTTCATCTGCGAAAAGCATCTGAAGTGGCTCCGGCAGCTCCAGAACATTTCCGGTTTTTATCTCAGAAAATTCCAAAAAGCTTCCAGAATGATTCTGGCATCCTCCAAGAATTATCAGGCATGTGCCGAAACCAATTTGACTTAATGGTGTATCCCGAAACAAATTTTCGGTATCATCGACACTTATCCGATGACCTCTCTCCGCGGTACGATTCCGCTGTCCGAAACTTTTCGGTGTCCGAAACTTTTTCGGTGATTTTCTCTCAGACTCCCTGTCTAGTATTCAGCAGATAGATGACCCTTAAGCGTGTGACCCTATAGGTTCGGTGAAGTATAGACATGACCTGGAACCCCTTCCGATCAATGATCAACATCGGAGCCGTGGACACCCATATTGACCCCTATACCCACACGAATGAATATTCGAGTGAACCTCCAGTTGCAGTGAGCTATTCCTGTTGCTTTGCGATATGTCACAAACACCCGAGGTGAGATTTATTGCATGCCCATGGACGAACAATTTGTCCACCATGCAAGTTACCTCGTTACCGGTTTTGTTCTCTTTTCTCGTTTCCGTGTTCCGGCATCCCAGTGATAAAATCACACTGTGTCTGGCCAGACGATGATGGATACCGTAATACCGAGAGGGCCCGAGAATATCTCTCCATCGTCGGAGGAGCAAATCCCAATCTTGAGCTATCAAGTTACTTGACACACTTTTCCATGAACCCGTAAGCCGCCGTAATAGCCACCCATTTACGGATGACGTTTAACAAACCCCAAAGTTCATGAAGCAAGCATGAAGAAACTCGATACTCTCATGGTCTAAGGAATCATGCAAACCTTAACCATCTCTGTGTTATGTACCATTAACTTGTGACGAATGAATCTCTTAGCATAACATCATGCCGGGTCAATTCAACACAAATGTTCTCTTAACATTGTGCCCTCAAGGTTGCTGACATAGACATGCCCATGATCAGGAAAACATAACCATCATGCAACACTTGAGCTAGTATTAGAGGCCAGACTAGGAATACATTTTACCGTTTATTATTCCACACATGCATATGAGTCTTCCTCCGAGCCTCGTGGTTATTGCAGACTCGAGAACCATAGCAGTTATAGCATGGAACATAAACATAATTATGAACTCGGAGATAAATAATATCATTTATTATTGCCTCTAGGGCATATCTCCTACAGACTCCCACTTGCACTAGAGTCAATAATCTAGCTTATGCTAATGCACTTCACACCTGTGGCACACCGGTGTAACTATGCTTCGCTTGTGGTATAGCCTGATGTCCAACGGATCTGACGACTTCAGTTCCGTGCGTATCTTTGCATGTCCTCGCGTTTTCACGTTTTCACAAAATTCATATTTTGTGTGGACTTGGCTTTGTATGTATGTGAATCATAGGTCGAACCTGGATTCCTCAGACTGAGTTATGGAGCAACTACCTGCAGTAGTGTCCCATTGTCAAAAGCCATCTTGGAACTATACTAAGTTCATGAATGAACTATATGATTCAACATCTTCTTTGTTGCTTCTAAAGCGTCAACATACTTAGCCCTTGTTATAGAATTCGCCACAGTAACTAGTTTGAACAAATTCCAACTAACTGTGACACCACATTGTGTGTTACACAAAACCCTTAATTTAAATCGAAAATCGCATGGAGAAAAGATGAAGATTGTATCGATGTAACATTTTACAACGAACTCTTCACGATCTCTGCTTGCGAGAAAACCATGTCATCAGTACTTACTCTAGTACTCTGTGACATCTTTCACTGTTTTCCCATGATCAGTAATTTGATCACTTTGGTATCCATACTCGCAACACCTTGGGAGTATCGGACATATCTAGTTGTTTTACATACCATGGAATACATGATTAATCCAAACACAAAAGTATGTGGAATCTACATCATGTATTTTACTCATCAGTGTTTTGGGACACCGAGTCTTGCAAAAACTCTTTCCATGTGACTCTGGCAAGAATCACTCCTTGGCGTTTTAAATGCTAAAAGGTTTTAGCATCTTGTCAATATGTATTCATTTCTTAGCCCCATAAGGTAAATCTATCTCCATAGATCATCATGCCTAATATTGAGGCTATTTAGCCTAAGCACTTCATCGAAAAACTATTTTCAAATGAAGTCCTAATTCGTGTCAAGAAATTTATTTCCAATTACCAATGTGCCAAGCACATAAGGTTTTTAGAAATATTATTACGCTCCCACTTACTTTCTTGAATTACAAGTATCTTCGTTACCCATTGATGAAGTCAAAACCCCTTTGACCATTTCATCAAAACACGAAGATTCCAACTCCATTTTGCTCTCTTCTATCCATTGCTGGAACTCTGAAGTTTGCATACCTACTAGCATCCTCTGGATCGACAAATTACTTTGGACTGTATCATATACAAGTCCTAGCTTTCATTTCCATCAGATGGAAATCCTTTTATCATCCATGTTTCATATCTCATGATTGAAATATGTATTAATTGCTAGTTCAACCCGAACTGACTTTAAGCATCGCTACGATGAAAACAACCTCATCGTAGTCAACTCTTGAACTTGTTATTTCAACAAGTCGAGCTTTATGGATAAAACATTTTATCCATATCAGTTTTAAGTTCCATAAATATTCGTTAGACTCTAAGTCTTCCGAAAGGTGTATCAAGGTTTTAATCTTGAATCACTTATATGGAAACTAACTCGGGTTGTATTGGCATTTAGCCAATTCCGGAGTCAGGGCCCATCAACGCTTCCTTGTGTATCGTAGGTATAATGTTGTCTAACAACAATATCTCGTTTGCGCACCTGAGAGGTTTGCACGAGCCTTGCCTACGTGGTTCAGCTGCAAGTTCGACCGAAGTTCATACATTTTATTGTAGAGACTTTCGTATCAGTCGCAGTAGGAAACTCTGGAATCACTTCCAAGGTCTCTTTCCTTTGATCTGATGACGTAGATACTGTTTATCTCGTCGAGTTGCACTATTCTCCCACTCACCTTTTTGAAAGAACCATTCTCTTTAAAAGCACACCGTTTCACGGCAAAGCTATTTGCCTCGGTATAGTGAGGGAGGAATACCCAACATTTTGGTATAACCTACAAAGTAGTACTTGTCTGATTTGGAATAGGTTTGTAACCTTTTACACAAGCCCCATATTCCAAATGTTAAGAAAAGATATAACATGGTTGGGAGTACCATACCATGGCTTCATTTCAACAGACCCGATGTAGCTCTTTTCAGTGTAAAAGCCGCAGTCTCTAAAGCATCACTTTAAAAGGATAATGGCAAATTTATTTATGTCATCTTTGACCTTACCATGTCATAAATGGTTTGATCACATCTCCACGGACTTTCCACTTGCAGTGGTGTTCCGGGAGGTACAAGTTTATGAAACCCCTTTCACAACTCATCAGAGATTCGCTAAACATGTAACTCAAATATTCCTTTGTGCAATCAAATTGCAGAAACATAATTTTCTTGTTACAATAACTTCTACTTCATTTTTGAGAACCTTTTGAACAATTTCAAAAGATCCAGACTTACTTCTCATCAAGTAAATATCCATATATCTACTTGAGTCATTTCTGAAGATAAATAAACCCACCACTAACAACACTTATCGGACTACACACATCAAATGTATGATCACTAATAAGTTTGTTGTTCGTTCCTTATGGCCTATGAACGGTATTTTAGTCACTTCACTTTTCGGAGGAAAGTTGCAAGTGTCAGATGATTCAAAATCAAAAAGACTTCAAAATCCATCATAATGGAGTTTTCCATGCGGGTTTCTCCAATGTGACCAAATGTAGTGCCACACTTGTGTGGTATTCTTTTAGTCTTGCGACATTTAGCGTCAGTGTTATGGATGTATCATATTACCCTCAATATTCATAGCATACGTCCCATCGATGATGGAAGTATGGCCCTTATGTTATTCATAATACTTAACAACAATTGTTGTTTTTATGAACAACTCTTTTGCAACAAACATTGTGCAATGGGCTAGAGTGTATGAAACTCTAAAATGAATTATGAAAGTAAACCCAGAGGTATTGTATTATTATCAATATAACATACATCTCATTCATAATGAAAGTATGGCCCTTGTGTTATTCATAACATCGAACATAAAAAGTTCTCTTATGAACAACCTTCTTGCAAGATACCTTATGCAATGGGATAGAGTTTGTAAAACTCTAAATGAATTATGAAAATAAATACAGACGTCAATACACCGATGGAAGGTATAGTAACATTTACCATGTTCCCTGTGTATACCTTAACCTCATTTCTAGCTAGTCTTTCAGGCCATAGTAGTTCTTACATCGAGTTGCAACAGAATGCAATTGAGTGGGCATTTTTGTGATGAACTCACAATACCCAAGAATTAGTGATTAACATGTTTAACCATAATTCGCAAGAACTATATCTTTGACCAGCCTTCTATACATCAAAAACTTGTATGACATTCATACATGAGCTGGATATTCCAATCTTCTTTCCTTTTGCCTTTATACTTCTAGCAGTTTAACTTTTAGTATTTCTCCTACTCTCAGAAGAAGCACCCAACTTAAGAGTGGCATTAGCCCCGGACTTCCTAGGCGTGTAAGTCATACTAACACCCTTTGGACACTTCCTTTCTCTTTAAGTTGTTGTTTTATTCACCTTTCATTATATGATAGGCGTTCTTCTGGATCCCTTTCCCAACAGTCAAATGCATAGTAAACACTTTTACTAATACTTGCAAACAAACATTGCTTTGTTTGTATCTGAAAATAATTTTCAGTTCCATGAATATCATATAACTATCCCAACTTTCGAAGTTTGGGTTTCATGGAAGCAAACATATTCCACTTGACCGTAACAGAATTCTAGCTTTTGGATCGAAGGACGAGAGTCACATGATCCATAGCATTAGCGGGAGGATACGGAAAGCATGCGATAGGATAAAGTCCTTCTCGGCACTTTTGAGGACAATCTTCATATTACGTTACCAATCGTAAAGTTTTAACCAGATATTTAACAGCTATTCAATTTTAATAGGGAAGGTGGAAAAGCGAGCCATTATTCTACAACTATTATGCAAGAAACACTTAAACAGTTTTCATAATTAATTGCACTGAGAACTAAACATGTTAATTCAACAGTGCGCTCCCACTCAAATCAATATCTCTCATAATTGATTTAGAGTGATTCAAGATCCATATTTCTATTCGATGCCATTGACGGGTTCATCACTGATGACACGAATTTCAATCGGTAGGCCAACTTGCCGATCACATCTCTATGTGATTCTTGTTCATCTTTCGATGGGCGTGTTCCGAGCTCAGGACTCTCCTGCCTGAACGTCAAAGACAACCAAGTGATCTTGCTGCGAGGTCTGACCTCACCCGCCTCATTCCTCTTGATTCGTTCGTGCTCATGTGTACATGGCGCACCCCGAAAAGATATGAATTTCAGACGGTGCTACACTTGGGTGAACACTAACTACTTTGATATTTTAAGTGAGAGATCACCCTAATAAAAAGCGACTACCGCGCAATCAAGAAGGGTGCATCATAAGGGATAAACATCTCAGGTAATTCATAATAGCATGATATGGTATAGCCCTTTCTGACGGAGAAGTCTTTCATTTCTTCGTCTTCGGCATTCGCGTCAGTGTTCACCTTCGCGAAAATTGCCACCACCTTGTCGATGCACCAGATAATATTGCTATCTCTATAGCTAACAAAATAATGCATTACAACAAGGTTGACACGCAGGTCATTAAAGTGCAATCATATGGCTCCAGCCATCATGCCGAATCATGACATGCAGGTCATGCTAATCAAATTACATCATATAGTCATCTCATACATAATCGAATTAGTATGAGCACTGCTATACCACATCACATGCACATCCTGCAAAACCAAGTTAGACGCCTCTAATCGGTTTATGCAAAATTTATTTTACGTGGCTTCTAAGGTTTTGACTTAAACCGCAGCTACCAACATTTTATCATCAAGTATGATTATTCAAGTTGCTAGATTAACATCTCGGGGTGTATGAAACACGAGATAATTAAATCTCGAGCCCCATACTAAACTTCGTCATACGTATGACCCCTGTGCAGATCATATCTGCAATGCCCTTTCATCTGCGAATTTCATCTTTCTTTTGACTACGGCAGAACCCAAAGAACTGATAGCACTTCCATGATCAATCAGGATCACGGATTGCCAGAACTTTGTCAAATTCCACCATGCTGTCTCGAGATTGAGCAAACGCAAATTCTAGGGAAGCAACAAGAACCTCGGGTAACAGATTTCATCTATCACCCGCATAAATAATTTTCAGCAATAGATCTCATCTACTACCTAATTATATTATGCAATACCCATACATCTCCATGTATTCTAGATCAAAACCTGCATCTACGCATAGCACGGCTCTTGATGCCACTGTAGGGTAACACGACAGAAAACAAAAAATTTCCGACCTACGCACCAGCCCAGGACCACTATGGAGACTGCATACATGGTTTGATTTTTTTCGTTACCGACTCGTAGCGCAGCGGGAAGTAGAGTCGATGACGATCGGCGGTGCAGATCCCCGCAGCTAGGATTTACAACCTCCCAACCGCGAGGATGTATACCCTCATCTACTCCTCAGACAGCCCTCCGGGAGGCGGTCGAACAGCCCCCGGACGGTGTCGCGGACAGCCCTTCGGGAGGACCTTCAAAACTCGAACGGTCACTCGGACAGCCCTTCGGGAGGACCTTCGAAACTCAGACGGTCACATGGACAGCCCTTCGGGAGGCACTCACGAACTAAGACCGAAACTACGATCTCTCGACAGAGTTGCACACATACGGTGTCATCTATCCGGCAGGGCTTCGCCGTCCAGAACTAGTTCCTGCCGAAACCCAGACAGCCTTTCGGCTCTACGAAACTATTTCGCGGGGAGGGATAGAGAAGCCAGATCATTGCATGGCACTTGTATGTGAGAAGGGATGAGGTTTGGGCTGCCCACTCCTCCTCTATTTATAGGAAAGCCAAGGGGTAGGGATGGCTCACAAAAACCCAAAATGCCCATGCAAATGTCACACATGAAGGGCATAATGGGGAGTGAAGTGGAGCTCCATGGAGCCCCACACATGTGGCCGGCCAACCCCCTTGGGGGACCCCCATGAGGAGCATGCTTGGCCCCCAAGCCCTTCTAGAAGCCTTGTGGAGATATCCCAAAAGGTGACTCACCATAAAATATCCCAAAAAGCACTTTCACTATTCACGACGACATTTTTCAGCGTCTGTTCGAACTGAAAATATTTATGTGGGCTTAGAACATTTCAAGTACCCACCAAAATTATTTTCAACACGTTCCAAAACAATTCCGGTTTAGTGATTTTCATCTGCGAAAAGCATCTAAAGTGGCTCCGGCAGCTCCGGAACATTTCCGGTTTTTATCTCAGAAAATTCCAAAGAGCTTCCAGAATGATACTAGCATCCTCCAAGAATTATCAGGCATGTGCCGAAACCAATTTGACTTAATGGTGTATCCCGAAACAACTTTTCGGTATCATCGAAACTTATCCGATGACCTCTCTCTGCGGTACGATTCCGCTGTCCGAAACTTTTCGGTGTCCGAAACTTTTTCGGTGATTTTCTCTCAGACTCCCTGTCTAGTATTCAGCAGATAGATGACCCTTAAGCGTGTGACCCTATAGGTTCGGTGAAGTATAGACATGACCTGGAACCCCTTCCGATCAATGATAAACATCAGAGCCGTGGACACCCATATTGACCCCTATACCCACACGAATGAATATTCGAGTGAACCTCCAGTTGCAGTGAGCTATTCCTGTTGCTTCGCAATATGCCACAAACACCCGAGGTGAGATTTATTGCATGCCCATGGACGAACAATTTGTCCACCATGCAAGTTACCTCGTTACCGGTTTTGTTCTCTTTTCTCGTTTCGGTGTTCCGGCATCCCAGTGATCAAATCACACTGTGTCTGGCCAGACGATGATGGATACCGTAATACCGAGAGGGCCCGAGAATATCTCTCCATCGTCGGAGGAGCAAATCCCAATCTTGAGCTATCAAGTTACTTGACACACTTTTCCATGAACCCGTAAGCCGCCGTAATAGCCACCCATTTACGGATGACGTTTAACAAACCCCAAAGTTCATGAAGCAAGCATGAAGAAACTCGATACTCTCATGGTCTAAGGAATCATGCAAACCTTAACCATCTCTGTGTTATGTACCATTAACTTGTGACGAATGAATCTCTTAGCATAACATCATGCCGGGTCGATTCAACACAAATGTTCTCTTAACATTGTGCCCTCAAGGTTGCTGACATAGACATGCCCATGATCAGGAAAACATAACCATCATGCAACACTTGAGCTAGTCTTAGAGGCCAGACTAGGAATACATTTTACCGTTTATTATTCCACACGTGCATATGAGTCTTCCTCCGAGCCTCGTGGTTATTGCAGACTCGAGAACCATAGTAGTCATAGCATGGAATATAAACATAATTATGAACTCGGAGATAAATAATATCATTTATTATTGCCTCTAGGGCATATCTCCTACAGATGCAGCAAAGTAGCGTAAGTATTTCCCTTAGTTTTGAGAACCAAGGTATCAATCCAGTAGGAGACTATGCAACAAGTCATCGAATACCTACACAAACAAACACCAACGCGACAAAGGGGTTGTCAATCCCTTCACGGTTATTCGCAAAGTGAGATCTGATAGAGATGGATAAACGGTAAAGTAATATTTTTGGTATTTTTGGTTTATGGAACGGAAAGTAAAAGCTTGCAAAGTAATGGAACGGCGACAGAAATTGGCAAGTTGACGGGAAACTAATATGATGTAAAATAGACCCGGGGGCATAGGTTTCACTAGAGGCTTCTCTCAAGATAGAAATTATTACGGTGGGTGAACAAATTACAACCAAGCAATTGATAAAAAAGCGCAAAGTTATGATGATATCTAAGCCAATGATCATGAATATAGGCATCACGTCTGTGTCAAGTAGACCGAAATGGTTCTGCATCTACTACTGTTACTCCACACATCGACCGCTATCTAGCATGCATCTAGAGTATTAAGTTCACAAGAACAGAGTAACGCCTTAAGAAAGATGACATGATGTAGAGGAATTAACTCAAGCAATATGATGAAAACCTAATCTTGTTATCCTCGATGGCAACAATACAATATGTGTTGGTTCCCCTTCTGTCACTAGGATCGAGCACCCCAAGATTGAACCAAAAGCTAAGCACTTCTCCCATTGCAAGAAAAACCAATCTAGTTGGCCAAACCAAATCGACAGTTCGAAGAGACTTGCAAAGATATAAAATCATGCATAAAAGAATTCAGAGGAGATTCAAATAATATTCATAGATAAGTTGATCATAAATCCACAATTCATCGGATCTCGCCAAACACACTGCAAAAGAGTATTACATCGAATAGATCTCCAAGAACAACGAGGAGAACTTTGTATTGAGAATCAAAGGGAAAGAAGAAGCCATCTAGCTACTAGTTATGGACCTGTAGGTCTGAAGTAAACTACTCATGCTTCATCAGAGAGGCAATGGCGTTAATGTAGAAGCCCTCCGTGATCGAATCCCCCACTGGCAGGACGCCGGAAAAGGCCCCAAGATGGGATCTCACCGGTACAGAAGGTTGCGGTGGTGGAAAAGTGGTTTCGTGGCTCCCCTGGATGTTTTTGGGGTATAAGAGTATATATAGGCGGAAGAATTAGGTCTGGAGTGCTACGAGGGGCCCACAAGGTCGGGGGGCGCGGCCCACCCCCTGGGCGTGCCCTCCACCCTTGTGGCCGCCTCGAGGCTCCTATGACTTACACTCCAAGTCTCCTGGGTATCTTCTGGTCCAAGAAAAATCATCGCGAAAGTTTTATCCCGTTTGGACTCCGTTTGGTATTCCTTTTCTGTGAAACTCTAAAACAAGGGAAAAAATAGAAACTGGCACTGGGCTCTAGGTTAATAGGTTAGTCCCAAAAATCATATAAAATAGCATATTAATGCATATAAAACATCCAAAACAAATAATATAATAGCATGGAACAATCAAAAATTATAGATACATTGGAGACGTATCAAGCATCCCCAAGCTTAATTCCTGCTCGTCCTTGAGTAGGTAAATGATAAAAACAGAAGTTGTGATGTGGAATGCTACCTAACATATTTATCCATGTAATTCTCTTTATTGTGGCATGAATGTCCAGATCCGTAAGATTCAAAACAAAAGTTTAATATTGACATAAAAACAATAATACTTCAAGCCTACTAACAAAATAATTATGTCTTCTCAAAATAACATGGCCAAAGAATGCTTATCCCTACAAAATCATACAGTCTGGCTATGCTCCATCTTCATCACACAAAATATTTAAATCATGCACAACCCCGATGACAAGCCAAGCAATTTTCATACTTTTGATGTTCTCAAACCTTTTCAACGTTCACGCAATACATGAGCGTGAGCCATGGACATAGCACTATAGGTTGAATAGAATATGGTGGTTGTGGAGAAGACAAAAAGAGGGAGATAGTCTCACATCAACTAGGCGTATCAACGGGCTATGGAGATGCCCATCAATAGATATCGATGTGAGTGAGTAGGGATTGCCATGCAACGGATGCACTAGAGCTATAAGTTTATGAAAGCTCAAAAAGAAAACTAAGTGGGTGTGCATCCAACTTGCTTGCTCATGAAGACCTAGGGCAATTTGAGGAAGTCCATCATTGGAATATACAATCCAAGTTCTATAATGAAAATTTCCCACTAGTACATGAAAGTGATATCATAGGAGACTCTCTATTATGAAGATCATGGTGCTACTTTGAAACACAAGTGTGGCAAAAAGGATAGTAACATTGTCCCTTCTCTCTTTTTCTCTCCTTTTTTGTTTGGGCCTTCTCTCTCTTTTTGGCCTCTTTTTTCGTCCATAGTCTCATCCCGACTTGTGGGGCAATCATAGTCTCCATCATCCTTTCCTCACATGGGACAATGCTCTAATATTGAAGATTATCACACTTTTATTTACTTATAACTCAAGAATTACAACTCGATATTTAGAACAAAATATGACTATATGTGAATGCCTCCGACGGTGTACCGGGATGTGCAATGAATCAAGAGTGACATGTATAAAGATGATGAACGGTGGATTTGCCACAAATACGATGTCAACTACATGATCATGCAAAGCAATATGACAATGATGGAGCGTGTCATAATAAACGGAACGGTGGAAAGTTGCATGGAAATATATCTCGGAATGGCTATGGAAATGTCATAATAGGTAGGTATGGTGGCTGTTTTGAGGGAGGATATGTGGTGGGTTTATGGTACCGGCGAAAGTTGCGTCGTACTAGAGAGGCTAGCAATGGCGGAAAGGTGAGAGTGTGTATAATCCATGGACTCGATATTAGTCATAAAGAACTCACATACTAATTGCCAAAATCTATTAGTCATCAAAACAAAGTACTACGTGCATGCTCCTAGGGGGTAGATTGGTAGGAAAAGACCATCGCTCGTCCCCGACCGCCACTGATAAGGAAGACAATCAAAAAAAATCATGCTCCGACTTCATCATATAACGGTTCACCATACGTGCATGCTATGGGACTCACAAACTTTAACACAAGTATTTCTCAAATTCACAACTACTTACTAGCATGACTCTAATATCACCATCTTCATATCTCAAAACAATCATAAGGAATCAAACTTCTCATAGTATTCAATGCACTTTATATGAAAGTTTTTATTATATCCCTTTTGGATGCCTATCATATTAGGACTAATTTTATAACCAAAGCAAATTACCATGCTGTTTAGAGACTCTCAAAATAATATAAGTGAAGTATGAGAGTTCATCTATTTCTATAAAATAAAACCACCGTCGTGCTCTAAAAAGATATTAGTGAAGCACTAGAGCATTCTAATAAATCACGATTCATGCGTGTGTCGGTGGGAAACGACACCTATGGGATCATGAGAATCCCTGCTACGGTTGCCGGGGCGCAGGGTTGTGAGAAGAGCAGGGATAATAGTCAGCACAAGGATCGTTTACCCAAGTTCGGGCCGCAAGGATGCGTAAAACCCTAGTCCTGCTTTGGTGGATGTATTGAGTGTTCTTGAGCTCTCCAACTCCCTGTGGTGGCTGCGTAGTTCAAAAGAGTCGAATCCCTCTCTAGTACGCCTCGCCCGTATTACAGGACAAGACGCATTTAATGCGCCGCTGAGGTGTCCCCTAGCTTTATCGGGGACGGGAGTGAGGCCCGTCCCGTCCATCGCCGCTCCTCCTTGCTTCGACACGCGCCCTGGCCAGTGATGCGTGCGGCGCCATGTAGGCAGGCAGGCAGCTGAGGTGGCGCGGTGGTAGGGTCTTCACGAAGAACTGCATGCCGCCACGCAGGCGCTTGCCGATCTGGCCTGGAAGCAGCATGTTACCACGCAGGTGCCAGCCCAGCTGGTTGGGCTGGCAGCTGCATGCGAACGGCGGTGGAAAACTTTGGCTGGCGCGGTCCTGGAAGTGGCCCCGCTGATGTCCTCGGCAAGGGCCTTTCCGGGGGCCCGGCAAGGGTCTTGCCGTGGCACGCAGTCGTCCCCGGCAAGGATCTTGCTGGGGGTCTTGTGGCTTTCCTCGGCAAGGATTCTGGTCCTCATCTGATCTCATACGTCCGTGGTCTTGACAAAGATCTGCATGCCACCACAGAGGTGCCTCCCGAGCCCTGGTCCAACCGTAGTTACTTGGGTTGGAACCCGCGGGCTCAAGGGTGGCTCGCTCTGTTGGTGTTTGGGCAAGTTGCCCCGGCAAGCTTCTTGCCGGGGCCGCGGAGGCCTGTCCCGGCAAGGGCCTTGCCGGGGGACTCTACCTCACCCCTTCGCTGTCTTGCGTTTCTGGTCTTGGCGTTGCCTTGATCGTCTTGTGTTGGGCCTCGCCTTCTCTCCGGCTCCCCTCCTTTGCCCTGCTACGTGTGGCCACGGCACGTGGCTCTGACTGCCCGTGCACAAGTAAAGGGGTCAAAAGGAGAGCCCCTACTTTTTTACACCGACAGGAGCCCCCGGGCCTGGGCCACACATAAGCGCGACACGTTGTTGGGCCAGGCCCAAAACAGTGCACGGGCAGGTGGGGCGGATTTTA
Source organism: Triticum aestivum (assembly GCF_018294505.1). Classification (NCBI taxonomy): domain Eukaryota; kingdom Viridiplantae; phylum Streptophyta; class Magnoliopsida; order Poales; family Poaceae; genus Triticum; species Triticum aestivum. The sequence goes on along the minus strand of NC_057808.1, from coordinate 385,410,414 downwards.
CCGCAGTAATTTTTCGTCTGCTGCACTTCCCCACGACCCGTGTTGAACACGCGACGTGGGGGGGTGTGACGTGGGCGGCATGCATGGGGTGGTTCCCGCACGCATGCGTCACGTTGCAGTTAATGGGAAAGGAGGCGGCTCGCGCCTTCCCCATAAAAAGGAATAACCGCGGGCGCGCTGCTCACTTTACCCCCTCCCCTGCGTCTTCTCCAATCTCAGAGCCGCCGCCCCCTTTATTCCTCCTTCTCGGTTCTTGCCTTTGCTCACCGTCGCTGCGTCTCCGCCGTCCTCTGTCTCTTGCTACCGCCAGCCTCCATGGCGCCCAAATCCACCAAGGGCAAGGGACTGGCCAAGGACGCCGGAGCGACGGATCCACCGGAGAGTGCGTTGGTGGCTCAGCGGACGCAGCTCGCCTACTTCCCCTGGCGGTCGACGCGATCGAACTGTGGGATTACTTCAAGCCTCTGTGGGGGGTGAAGACGGGGGAGAGACGATGGGGCATCCAGCCACGCGCATCATCCCCGCCAACTGCGCCGAGGCCGCCCCAAATCGGTACCCTTTCTTTGTCGACTACTTCTCCTGCGGGCTCTGTCCCCCCTTCTCCGATTTCTTCAGCGACGTCATGCACACCTACGGCTTCCATCTTTTGGACTTTACTCCAAATGCCGTGGCGTGCATGGCTCTTTTCGCGCACCTCTGCGAGGGCTTCGCCGGGGTGCATCCCAACACAGCGCTCTTCCGCCACTACTTCTCCCCTCGGATCCACCCGGGGGGCGCCATTTCCGGTTGCATCATCTGGATCCCAAGGTCCAAGGGGGCGTACCTGGAGGGCGCCATGAAGGAGAGGTGGGAAGAATGGCGGAGCCGGTGGTGCTGGATTGAGGAGAAGGACCCGCCGGACTTTTGCCGGGTCCGCAAGGCGCCGCTGGTCCGCAGAAGCGATTGGAGCGATGTCGATGCTGACGACGCGAAGCTTACGGTCGCCACCACCAGGATTCTCCGCCTCACAGAGGCCGGGCTCACCCTCGAGATGATCGGGGCGGATTTCATCCGCCGCTGAATCGCTCCGCTGCATAACAAGGGGAGGCTGGCGTGGCTCTTCACGAACGCCGCCGACTTCATGAGGCTCCGCCCCGGCCTCGACCACAACCTCACGGTGATGAGGCACGCCCATATCTGCCAGTGGCTCTTCCAGCTCGACGTGAACCATGATGGCGAGGTCGAGTGGACCGGCAAGGCCGCGAGGGCCGCTGCGAAGGCCAGCAAGGTCGCCAAGGGGCCCCTATTCAGGTTGCCGGCGAGAGTGGTCCCGCTGAGCAACAACTCTCGCTGGACCGACATCATCTCCATGATGTCGGACTGCAACGCGCATGGCCTTGACCCGAACTGGGTCGAGCCGGAGGACATCCAAGTGCAGGACACCTCCCAGGTGGAGCTGGACTACATCACTGCTAGGGCGGCGGAGGCGAAGCTCGCCGAGGAGGCCGGCAGTGCCGGCGGTGTGGAGGACAAGGCCACGGCGGAGGCAGAGGAGAAGGAGCTCGCCCAGTGGGCGGAGGCCGGCGGGGAGGCCAGCAGCACCAGCACCGGGGCTCCTCTCGTCGAAGACGTGGTCGGTGAGTCGTCGGAGGAAGAGGCCGAGGAGGAGGAGGCCATGGCCGTCGACCCTCCAGCCACGGGGAGAGGGCGGGTCCTGCGGCAGGCCACCTCTGACGAGCCAGTCCGGTCTGGCAGGGCCGCACAGCTGCGGCAGGCCCAGGAGATGTCCGCACGCCAGGCGAGGGCCGCGGCAGCGAAGAAAGTGGTGACGGCCACGGTGGCGAATGAGAAGGCATCCGCTTCTTCCTCGGCAAAGTGCGTTCAGACGCCACCTCCTTCCCCTCCCCCGGCAGATGTTGACGCGGGGGACACCTGGCACCTCCATGGTGGCATGCAGATCTTTGTGAAGATAAGGAACACTCAAGATCAGATGAGGATTAGAAGACGACGACCCTCGGCAGGATCCTTGCTGAGGAAGGCCGCCAGACCCCCGGCAAGATCCTTGCCGGGGACGACAGCGCGCCACGACAAGACCCTTGTCGGGCCACCCGGCAAGGCCCTCACCGAGGACGCCAGCAAGGCCACTACAAGGCCCGCAGCAACCAAGTCTCCACCACCGTTTACATGCAGCTGCCAGCCCAACCAGCTGGGCGGGCACCTGCGTGACAACATGTAGCTCCCAGGCCAACTCATAAAGCGCCTGCGTGGCGGCATGCTTCGTGGAGGCTCCTCCACCGCGCCACCTCAGCTGCCTGCCTGCCTACGTGGCGCCGCATGCGTCGCTAGCCAGGGCGCGTGTCGAAGCAAGGAGGAGCGGCGACGGACGGGATGGGCCTCGCCCCCGTCCCCGATAAAGCAAGGGGACACCTAAGCTATGCATTAAATGCGTCTTGTCCTGTAATACGAGCGATAAGCTCATAGCACTGTGCGCCTTTCCACCTCCTGTGTGCCACTGTGGCAGCCCCTTTCGACTATAAAAGGAGGCCCATGGCATACTGGAGAAGGATTCGGCTCTTTCGAACCACGCACTCACCATAGCTAGTTAGAGAGCTCAAGAACTCTCTGAAATACACCCACCAAAGCAGGACTAGGGTTTTACGCATCCTCGCGGCCCGAACCTAGGTAAACGATCCTCGTGCTGGTTACTAATCCTGCTCTTCTAGCAATCCCGCGCCCCGGCAACCGTAGTAGGGATTCTTGTGATCCCATAGGTGTCGTTCCACACCGACATCTTTGGCGCGCCAGGTAGGGGCGCAATTGTGAGAATATGGTCTAGTAGCTAGCCTAGCAGTTCTTCGTCGCCATGGCTCCCAAGAAAAAGACGGCCACGGCGATCGGCTCGTTGGGAGCCGAACGGCCCGTGCAAGTGCGGGCGAGCAGTGGGCCGGTCGCGGACAGGACCCGGTCCGCGGTCCGCGAACACCAGCATCGCCCTGGCAGTCAGAGCCTGGCGAGCGGCGTTGTTCGCGTGCCAGACGACCGGCCGCATGTCGCCAGATCCAAAGACGGAGCTGGACCCCCCGCAGGCTGCGCGGGGCCCTCCAGGAGTGTCGTTGTGCCATCCCCGGGCGGCGCACCGACCTCTGAGACGTCCACGCCGGTGACCACTGCGTGCTCTTCCCATGGTGTGCGCGACGAGCAGTGTCACCACGCCGGTGACCCTGGGCACCACCGTGGGAAGAGCCCTGTGCGTCGTCCACGGGATGAAGGAGTTCAGCATGCCCGCCGAAGTGCTAGCAAAAATGGCACGCAGCCGCTAGATCATAACGGAGCTCCTTCTAACGTGGTTAGAAGTCGAAGCGCGCCGCGATCCACGCAGCTGTCGCCGCCGCCCATGCCAGCAGAAGCTTTGGCGTGCGCGCAGCTGCTCCTCGACTTCCCTCCTGCTGCAGAGAAGCTCGACGAGTGGAGGGCCACCATCCAAAGCCTCGTCGCCATCGCCAACAAAGACGATCCGCGGCCGGCGGGGCCCTCGGGTCAGCGCTCCATCGAGCCACCACATGCTGGTGCTGGGAGGACCGGGGGAGCTGTAGCCACGGTGCACTCTCCTCCTCCTCGCCAGCCGCCGCAGGCGTCGGCCCGCCGTGATGATGCTTGTGATAACATCTCCATAGCATCGTCCGACCCGCGGACCCTCCACAACCAGCGCCAGGTTCTTCGGGAACGAGCTCACGAAGACGCTCGGACCACCATCGAGCGCCAGTGCGAAACGCGCCACCAATCGGACAAGCGGGCGGGACCCTCTATGGACCACCCAGCACCGGGGGCGCCGGCGGCCTACCTTACAAGGTGGGATGCCCGGCCTTCACCCATGAGCTGCGGCAGTTCCAGTGGCCGTCCCACCACACGTTCAAGCCCGACGTCGGCGAGAAGTAACTGGCAAGACCCATCCGTCCGAGTTCCTCAGCATCTACACCATCACGATGCAGGCTGCTGGAGCTCGCGACGACAAGGTGCTTGCCAACTATTTCCCGCTGGCACTGAAGCCTAATGTTATGTCTTGGTTGATGCACTTGCTGGCGGATTCCATTTCTTCTTGGTCGGATCTGTACCATGAGTTCGTTGGTGCCTTCATAGGAGGCCACCAAGCTCATGGCCAGGCCAGTGATCTGCATATCAATCCCCAGAAGGAAGGGGAAACCCTGCGCAAATACATCCAGAGATTCAGCCGGGTGCAGTGCAACATCCCCAACGTTCATCCCGCCGCTGTGATCAGCGCGTTCCATACGAACATGCGCAACCGCAACATGTGCAAAGAGCTGGCGATGACCAAGGTTAAGGATGTGGCCGAGCTCTACGTTCTGGCCGATAGGTGCACCCGGGCTGAAGAGGGAAGGAAGTACCCTAGCGAAGACGCCAGTGCGGAAACCGACTCTACCGACGAAGACGCCACCACCCCGACGAAGAAGGGTCGGCATCGCAACAGGAAACGCAAAGGCAAGGCCGTGCTTGCTGTTGAAGGATCTGACGACACCAGCGCTGCCAAGAAGGTCAAGGCAGACGCCCCCGGCAAGGAGATTGCCAGGTGCGCCGCCTGCCGGGCCTTGGCGGCTACCGACAAGCCAGGAAGCTCCGGCAAGCAATACTGCAAGATCCACCGCACCAAGGGCCACGACCTCCAGAACTGCCGACAAGTCGAGCTGCTTGCTGAGAAGCAAAAAGCTGAGTACGAGAGGCGAGACAAGGAGAAGGACCAGGATGGTGCCGAGGGATCCGGCAAGAAGCATGGCGGCCAAGGAGGCCGCCGCGGCAAGGACAACCAGCAAGAGAGGCCCGCCCGGGGCCGTGACAAGAAACAAGAAGACGATGATCACGACGAGGACAACGAGTCTGGTGAGCAAGAGTTCCAGAAGGCTACGGAGGCCATGCGCATCAATGGTGGCGCCTTGCTGCATACTTCTCACCGCCAGCTCAAGCAGTGGGCGCGTGAGATTACAGCAGCGGAACCGTCGTTCGAGGCTCAGAAGCCGCTGAAGTGGTCCAGCACGCCCCTCATCTTTGACGCCGAGGACCACCCTGACCGCACAACCGCGGTCGGGTGTTTGCCATTGTTGGTCTCACCAATGATACGCAACCTCAAGGTGAACAAGATGTTGGTTGACGACGGGGCCGGCCTGAACTTGATCTCGCCTGTCGTGATCAAAAGACTGCAAATTCTTGATGGAGACCTCGAGGAAACGGGTATGTTTCAAGGGGTCAATCCGGGGAGGAGCCAGCCGAAGGGGAAGGTCACACTGCCCGTGACGTTTGGAGGGGAGTTGAACTACAGAATGGAGAGGATCATCTTTGACGTGGCCGAGATCCCCTTGCCCTACAACGGGATTCTCGGCCGCCCGGCACTAGCCAAGTTCATGGCAGCATCACACTACGCCTACAACATGCTAAAGATGCCCGGGTCGTTGACCATCATCTCCGTCCCCTCCGACAAGAAGGACGCGCTGATCTGCGCCGACCAACTCTACCGGGAAGTAGTTGCAGCAGCTGTCGTCAAGGCACCTGCTCCTGCCGCTGAAGGCCCGGAAGGGAAGAGAAAGCCCGGCAATACCTCTCGCACCCACTCCGGCAAGCACGCCTCTTCGGAGTGCTACGCTACCGTCGAGGACGTGCCAGAGAGCTCTACCGGCAAGAGCAAGAAATCCAGAGCCGAGCACCGCAGACCAAGAAGGTGTCCGCCAGGGAGGATGGCACGGGAGGGGCCTTCACCATAGGCTCCACGCTCGACAGCAAATAGGAAGGCGGGCTCGTCACCTTCCTGCGGGCGAATGTCGAGGTGTTTGCGTGGCAAGCATCCGACATCCCCGGTGTTCCCAGGGAGGTGATTGAGCACCACCTAGCTGTATGCCCTCGTGCGCGGCCCGTCAAGCAGAAGGTCAAAAAGCAGGCTCTGGAGAGGCAGGAGTTCATCACAGAGGAGATCAGGAAGTTGGAAGCGGCAGGTTTGGTGAGAGGAGTGCTCCACCCGACGTGGTTGGCCAATCCGGTAGTGGTGCGCAAGGCGAATGGGAAGTGGAGGTTGTGTATTGATTACACAGATATCAATAAGGCTTGTCCCAAGGACCCCTTCCCGTTGTCGCGCATCGACCAGATTGTTGACTCCACGGCCGGGTGTGATCTGTTATCATTCCTTGACGCCTACTCGGGCTACCACCAAATCTTCATGACAAGAGAGGATAAAGAAAAGACAGCATTCATCACCCCATGTGGTACGTATTGCTTTTTACGGATACCTTTCAGGTTGAAGAGTGCTGGCTCGACGTTTGCAAGAGTAGTCCAAAATGGTTTTGAACCTCAGCTCCATAGAAATATGGAGGCATACATGGATGACATAGTGGTCAAAACCAAGGACGGGCCAACTCTTGTGCAAGATCTGGAAGAGACATTTGCCAACCTGCGCAAGATCAACCTTAAGCTGAACCCTGAGAAGTGTGTCTTCGGTGTTCCGTCCGGCAAGCTTCTCGGATTCTTTGTGTCGCAGCGCGGGATCGAGGCAAACCCAGACAAAATCAAAGCTATTGAGCAGATTGAGGTGCCCAAGCGGATCAAAGACGTACGTCGGCTCGCTGGCTGCGTCGCCGCCATGAGCCGATTCATCTCCAAGTCCGCCGAGTGTGCCCTTCCCTTCTTCAAAATCTTGAGGAAGGCAGGCCCAATGGAGTGGACCCCAGAAGCCGAGGCGGCGTTGCAGGATCTGAAGAAATACCTTTCCTCCATGCCAATATTGGTTGCGCCTAAACCACAAGAGCCGTTGCTGCTGTATCTAGTGGCGATGAATCAAGTGGTCAGCGCCGCACTGGTGGCGCAGAGAGAGGTTGATGAAGAGGCAGCGGCGGCGGCAGAACCAGCGGATGGAAAGCCAAAGATCCCCCCGGCAGGGCTTGGTGCCGGCAAGGCAGGGCCCCCGGCAGGATCTGATGCCACCGAGGCAGTGCTTGCGCAGTCAGGCAAGGTGGTGCGGAAGAAGAAGATGATGCAGCACCCGGTTTACTTTGTCATCTCCCTCTTGCAGGGGGGCTAGGTCGAGGTATTCCGGTGTGCAAAAATTGCTCTTCGGCCTCCTTATGGCCTCGAGGAAGCTGCGTCATTACTTCCAAGCCCACGAGATCACTGTCGTCACCCGCCTCCCATTGCAACGGATACTACATAACCCAGATGCAACCGGAAGGATTGTGGAATGGGCCTTGGAGTTGTCAAGTTTTGGTTTGAAGTTTGAAAGTACCTTGACAATCCAGAGTAGAGTCTTGGCGGAGTTCATTGCAGAATGGACCTCAACGCCTGACGAAGAAATCCAGGAGACCGCTCTCCCCGGCAAGGAAGCAGACCGCGACTGGATCATGTACTTTGATGGGGCTTTCTTGCTGCAAGGCGCTGGTGCCGGCGTGCTACTCGTCGCACCCACCGGAGAGCACCTCAAGTACGTGGTCCAGATGCACTTTCCCAGGGAGATGTCCACCAACAACACTGCGGAATATGAAGGGCTGCTTGCCGGTCTCAGGATCGCGGCAGACCTCGGGGTTAAGAAGCTCATCGTCAGGGGTGACTCGCAGCTCGTTGTCAGGCAGGTCAACAAGGATTATCAGAGCCCATTGATGGAGGCTTACGTAGATGAGGTGAGGAAGCTGGAGGAACGCTTTGACGGTATCCAAGCGGAGCACGTCCCCTGAATGGAGAACGACATCGCCGATTACCTGTCAAAGCGTGCTGCATTCAAGCTACCTGTGGAACCAGGTACCTTTTTGCTCCAGTTAACTCAACCATCCGTCGAACCATCAACGGGGCAGAACAAGCGGAGGAAGTCAGGTCCCGGCAAGTAATTTCCTACCGAGCCCCCTAGGGTTGCCGGCAAGGGTGCTGCCGCGGACGCTGAGCCTGCCAAAGGGCAACTGGCTCCGGCAGGGCGTCAAGCCCTGGCCATGGAGACAGCCGCGCCCATGGCTGAGGAAATGCCTTTGGTCCTTGCCGTCGAGCCCCAGGCTCCGGCATGGGCACAACATACTTTCCGATTCCTCCAAATAGGGGAACTTCCTGAGGAGCAGGAGGAAGCGGAAAAAGTAGCCCGCCGGTCCGCCCTATACCAGTTCGTTGACGACGTCCTGTATAGCAGAAGGCCGAACGACGTGAAATTGAAGTGCATCCCCCGGGAGGAAGGACTGGAGCTGTTGGCAGAGATACATGGAGGCATATGTGGCTCCCACATAGGGTCGAGGGCCCTTGACGGAAAGGCGTTCCGGCAAGGTTTCTTCTGGCCCACTGCCCTCCAGGATGCGACAGCACTAGTAACAAAGTGTGAAGCGTGTCAGATCCATTCGAAGAAGCTTCATCAACCAGCTCAAGCCCTTCAAACAATTCCTCTCTCCTGGCCATTCTTGGTCTGGGGGCTCGATATACTGGGCCCTTTACCCGCGCTGTCGGGGGCTTTGAGTACTTGTAAGTTGCAATCGACAAGTTCACAAAGTGGCCGGGGGTGGAAGCAGTGAGAAAGGTAACTGCTCAGTCAGCTGTCAAGTTTTTCAAGGGACTGGTCTGCCGTTTTGGTGTGCCAAACAGAGTCATCACCGACAACGGCACGCAGTTCACAAGCCACACCTTCATGCAAAACATTCAAGACCTCGGCAGCAAGGTCTGTTTTGCTTCCGTGGCACACCCACGGAGCAACGGCCAAGCGGAGAGGGCAAATGATGAAGTGTTGCGAGGCCTAAGAACAAAGACTTTTGACAAGCTGCGCAAGAGCGGAAGGCGCTGGATTGATGAATTTCCGGCGGTTCTTTGGTCGATCAGGACGACGCCAAATCGAGCCACCAGCCGGACACCTTTTGCCCTGGTATACGGGGCAGAAGCAGTTCTCCCCACGGAACTCATATACGGGTCACCTCGAGTGCTCGCTTCTGATGAGCTTGAGCAAGAGCAGTTGCGCCAAGATGACGCGACGCTCCTTGAGGAAGATCGTCTTCGGGTGGCTGTGAGAGCAGCACGCTACCAGCAAGCCTTGCGCCGCTACCATAGGCGCAAGGTTGATGCCCGAAGCTTTGAGGAAGGCGACCTTGTTCTTTGGCGCGTTCAGTCGGCCAAGAATTCCAACAAGTTGACGCCAAACTGGGAAGGCCCTTATCGGGTAATGCGAGTCACCAGGCCCGGCGCAGTCCGCCTGGAGACCGAAGATGCTGTCCCAGTGAGCAACTCCTGGAACATCGAGCATCTTCGCAAGTTTTACCCGTAAGGCGCGGATTGTCGGGCCTCCCGGCAAGCCACCTTTTGTACAAGCTTTGCCGGCAAGGCATGTAACCCTTCGTACAAAGCCAGGCGCAGACCCTGAGCATAAATAAATGAAGTGCTGGTGCCCTAAGTTATAGCATGCATGCTAGGTCGAGTCTTTTCCTTGGTTAGGGTTGATAGTGCTTAGCGGCGACTAACCCCTAGCCTAGAGGTCGAGTGCGCGTCTATCTGTTTCTTTTCCGTCCTCCTTTGGTTCGCAGGGCACATGAGCACTTCTACTGAGCTACTTGGAAGAAAGGAAACGGACCGGCGTCCCGACCCGGGAAACCAGAGTGGCCAGGGGCTGCAAGCACAAGGATCCAACCGCGGCGAGACAAGGTTACCGGGGGCTGCAGATCCAGATAAGTCTTTCATCCTCTATCATGCGTTTCGGAACGGAACTGGGATATGTGAAACCTCATTTTATTTCTAGGCCACCGTGCTCCCCTTTTCTATACCCAAGGATTATCTCCTGGGCCCGGATTTGGTTGTAGTCGCGGTGGCAAGGAAGTAGAACGAGGAGCCTAAGCCCGCTTCATCCCTACCTCCGCCAAGGGCGCGAGAATGGTCGACCGAAGTGGGGGCGACGGCAAGGCCTATTGCCGGGCGGAAAACGTTTATCTTAAATTGTAACAAGGATTCGCTCCTTGTCGCGGGGTCTACCCACGAACGAAAAACCCGGCAAAAATCCCTTTTTCATTAAAAAACATCCCACATAGGTACAGTTCATACGGAATGAAAAACATGAACAAAGGGGATTACAAGCTTTAAAATTAACAAGGCCCGAAGGCTTACAGATTAAAAAAGAGATAAGATGCCCGTGATCCCTTTCTTGTCCCTCTCCTCAGGAGGCAGGTCAAGAAGGAGAAAGGGCAAAAGGGGCGCCTAGGCGAGCTACGAGCAGCAGAAAGCACCAAGAGAACACCTCGGTGGCCGCCCACGGGTGGGCCGGTGATGACGGTGCCGGGAAAGGAGCTGGAAGACGAGGCGGCATGACCAGGAATACGCGATGAAGGCGTCGGTGCCCACGTACTCCGAGTTGACGGCCTTGCCGCCCGCCCTCTTCCTCTTCCGCAACCTCCCAACGCCAGCCGCCCAAGGAGACGGCCCCGAGAAGTTCAAGGAGCCGGACCCACCCCCGGCAAAACTCTGCCGGAGGAGCGGCCAGGTGCAGATGCTGCTGCTGCCGCACCCGCCCAGCCGCGGGGCGTCCGATGCCTAGTCGGACTCGTCCCTGTCATCTGCCCCGCTGTCCTCCTCATCACTTTTGTTTAAGGAAGAGCTTCCATCGTCGGAATCTCCGTCGGAGGAGCTCTCCACGCAGCACTTCAGGCAAGTCCTGAAGTCTCCGAAGACCTTGACGGAGAGCAGGCCGCCCTCCATTAATTTGAAGTAGAGGACGAGCCCCGCCGTCAGGCTGTGGATGCGAGCGAATGTCTTCCATCCACGACGGAGGTACATGACCTGAGGGATTGGGGCGGGTCACGCTCCATCTCCCGAGCGAACGGGGCGGGAAGACGAAGACGGTGACGCGGAGGCCGGCGCAGCCTGATGAAGAACTCGCGGGGCTGGTCTCCAACATGGCCTTCCATCGGGAAGGGCATCATTAGCGGGGGCGAAGCCGCCGCGCCGCCCCGTCCTCTTCTTCCCCGAGGACCACGACTTCTGCCTCGGCCTTGCCCCCTCCCCCTTCCCCTCGCGGCCGGCTCCACCACCGCGGGCTCAGGAGGAGGAGGGACGCGCTGTCGAGCGACGACCCTCGCCGCCACCGTCGAGGGACCAGGATTCCCTTTCTCCATGGCGAGTGAAAGGAAGAAGCAGAAGCGAGAGAAGATAGATGACAGAAGAGTGCGGTACGCCATCCCCCCCTTCCCCCTCCTTATAAAGCGGCGGGGTCGGGGCTCGGCCGACCCGCTCGGCCAATCCAGCCGCTAGAGGCGCGGGGAATCGGGACCGACCCGCTGCCCCAACCAGCAACGGCCCGGTTTCCCGCCTCCACCGCTTGCCACCCCAAGCGCATGGAGGACGTGTGGCGAACGTGCAGAATCGAGGGGACGGGTGAGGCGACCTCTCCCCACCCCGTGATCATGGGGTATGGACGCCTCGAAGACCATGACCCGGCCCCGCGCGGTAAATGAGCCGTGCCTCCACGCCTCCCTCTTTTTATGGCGAAGGCGCAAGCCGCCTCTTTACCACGACGTGACGCATGCATGCTGGAACTGCCCCACGCATGCCGCCCACGTCACGCGCACCCCTCCACGCCACGCCGCGCAGCACGCGGGTCATGGGAAGCGCAGCGCGCGAAAAGTTTTACCGCGGTAAAAACCGCCCCGCCTGCACGCGCACCGTTTTGGGCCTGGCCCAACAACGTGTCGCGCTTATGTGTGGCCCAGGCCCGGGGGCTCCTGTCAGTGTACAAAAGGAGGGGCGCACTTTTGTACCCCTTTACCTGTGCACGGGCAGTCGGAGCCGCGCCCACGGTCACACCAAGCAGAACGGGGGAGGTGAGCCAAGGTAAGGCTGAAGCCCAAGTTAACCAAAGCAATGCCAAGGCCAAGACCACAAAGAGCAGAGGGACGAAGCAGGTTCCCCCGGCAAGACCCTTGCCGGGGCAGCTCGCCCCACACCAACAGAGCGAGCCACCCTTGAGCCCACGGTCTCCAACATCACGTTGGGCCAGGGCTCGGGAGGCACCTCCATGGTGGCATGCAGATCTTTGTGAAGATAAGGAACAGTCAAGATCAGATGAGGATTAGAAGACAACGATCCTAGGCAGGATCCTTGCCGAGGAAGGCCGCCAGACCCCCGGCAAGATCCTTGCCGGGGACGACAGCGCGCCACGACAAGACCCTTGCCGGGCCACCCGGCAAGGCCCTCACTGAGGACGGCAGCAGGGCCACTACCAGGCCCGCACCAACCAAGTCTCCACCACCATTCACATGCAGCTGCTAGCCCAACCAGCTGGGCGGGCACCTGCGTGGCAACATGCAGCTCCCTGGCCAACTCATCAAGCGCCTGCGTGGAGGCATGCAGATCTTCGTGGAGGCTCCACCACCGCGCCACCTCAGCTGCCTGCCTACCTACGTGGCGCCGCATGCGTCACTAGCCAGGGCGCGTGTTGAAGCAAGGAGGAGCGGCGACGGACAGGACGGGCCTCGCCCCCGTCCCCGATAAAGCAAGGGGACACCTAAGCTACGCATTAAATGTGTCTTGTCCTGTAATACGAGTGATAAGCTCATAGCACTGTGCGCCTTTCCACCTCCCGTGTGCCACTGTGGCAGCCCCTTTCGACTATAAAAGGAGGCCCATGGCATACTGGAGAAGGATTCGGCTCTTTCGAACCACGCACTCACCATAGCTAGTTCGAGAGCTCAAGAACTCTCTGAAATACACCCACCAAAGCAGGACTAGGGTTTTACGCATCCTCGCGGCCCAAACCTGGGTAAACGATCCTCGTGCTGGTTACTAATCCTGCTCTTCTCGCAACCCCGCGCCCCGGCAACCGTAGTAGGGATTCTTGTGATCCCATAGGTGTCGTTCCACACCGACAGCTGGTACTTTAAGGGCGTCGCCGGTGGTGTTGAGCAGCCCGGACAGCAGCCCCCGGCGCAGCCCCCAACGTGAGTTCATCACTTGCCCCTCGCCGACATGTGTCAGGGGTATGATACTTTGGTGCTGACCTTGCTGTGTATGCAGGAGGAGAGCAGCAGGAGGAGGAGCCACAGAGGGCTACTCTTAGCACGCCGCCCCCATCAACCACGCCGCTCCGAGGGGCGTCCCCGGCAAGGGCGTCAAGCACCGAACCCACGCACATGGAGGAGGAGGAGAACTTGGGCACCGGTGGCTTCGACTTGGTGCCAAATGTTGGCAGGGAGGGGACCTCTGCTTCCCTGCCCGGCGCTGGTAAGTTTCCGGCCTTTCATCTCTACTCTTTTTCTTTTCTTACTGATTCTTGATCTTGGCTTTATCTCATTCCCTTCCTGGTGTCTAGATCATCCGTCAGCGGACCAGAAGGATATAGACGCCATCATCAAGGACGCCGCAAAGGACGCTGCGGCAGAAGCCGAGAAGGTCGCTGCCGAGGAGTCCGCCAAGGGCGCTGCTGAAGACGCCGCCGAGGAGCCTGCCGGGGAGCCTGGCAAGGGGTCTGCCGGAGACGCCGGCAAGGCCGCCACCGAGGAGGAGGTAGTCGATGACCAGCCCTCCTCCTCTGCTGCCTCCGGCTCCGGCAAGTATCTGAGGGTGACCGACGACCTCTTCGTCCACCGCCCAGGGGTGTCCAGCTCCAGGGCGCCCGTCGAGGGAGAGGTGTTTGACGAAGAGGTGCTTGCCGCCGCCGGGCTCGAGGTCGTCGACGAGCCGAGCGCTAGTGGCGATGGCTCTCAGGAGGAGCGGCTTCTCCAGGCCATGGGCGCCCACTTCCGGAAGCTCCAAGTGCTCCACCGCGCCCGCCTGGACAAGGCCAAGTCTAGGATGGCAACGGTGGACCAAGCGGAGGCGAACCTCAAGGTGCGCATCACCGAGGCGCAGGCTTGGTTCCGCCAAGCTAGCGAAGAGCTGAAGACCGCCCAGGGCGAGCTGGCCAAGCGTGACGTGGAGCTCACCATGAAGCTGGCCGACATCGAGAAGGCCCAGGAGATGGCAGACGGCTTGGTCACGGCAGCCGAGGCCACCCGGACCTAGCACCAGGCCGCGCTGAACTCCCAGGAGGAGGACCTCGCCAAGCGCGAGGCGGACCTTGACGCCAAACTCCTCGCCAAGGACAAGGAGGTGGAGAAGCTTGCCACGCAGCGGACCCAAGAGCTAGAGCAGAGGCACAAAGAGATACTCGATGCCCAGGCTCTAGTTCATGCCGGCAAGGTGAAGGAGCTGGAGGTGGAGCGGGACGGGCTGAAGGAGTAGGCCCTGAAGCTGTCCCAGGAGACGGACACGCTCAACAGCGCCTTGACGGAGGCGCAGGGCGCGGCCGTCAGCAGGGCCGGGGAGCTCTCCGAGCCAACAACTCCATCAAAGACCTCAAGCTGAAGCTGGAGGGTCTCGAGAAGATGCTGTCGGAGGCCAGGGCTCGGGAAGGGACCCTGACCAAAAACCTGGAGACCGAGAAGCAGCTGCGGAAGAACGAGGCCCTCAACTTCAAGGAGCACGTGGAGGGCGAGAATCGCTGGCTCGATCGTCTTGCCACCGTCGCCAACCAGGCCGCCGCGCAGCTGGCCACCATGGGGATGCCGGACGTGAGGTACGCCCCAGAGTGGAGTGTGAGCGCCAACTGCAGCCTGACCCTGTTCTTTGAGAAGGTCGTCGGTACTTTGGAGCGGCTTCACGCCAACCGGGCGGCCTCGCTGGCCGACGAGGCCCGGAGGCTTTGCTAGGGCGCCATGACCAAGGTTCTCACCAAGGTGGCGTACTGGTACCCCGACCTCGACTTCGACGCCGCGCTGGAGAGCTTGCCGGAGGATACTAACCTCGCGCCGCTCAGGGAGCGCATCAAGCCGTCATCAGCGGTGTTGGCGGAATTCTGAGGGTGGAGGGCCAGCGCCAAGATTAGGCACCCCGTTTCTTTTCGTTGCTGCAAGTTCACAACCAAGACGATTTTTATCTTTATTTAGAACTGCGGCAACAAGTGATGTAATATAACTTCTACGGTACTTTTGATATTATGCATGTTATTTCCCTGTTCAACCTCTCTTTGTATGTCCACCCTACAATTATCGGGTAGGCTTGCCGGCGCGTAAACCCAGGGCGGCGTCTTGAGGACGGATCCCCAATGGCCTGCCGGGTGCGCTTGCTGCCGGGCAAACCGCCTCACCGCCCCCTTACGCGGCCGCTCGAACTGTCGAGCTTAACACGAGTCAAGGTCGAGAGCGTTGCCGGTTGCGGAAGGCTACCTTGCCACTCTTGACGCGGCCGTTTGAGCTGTTGAGCGGACTCGAAACAGAACAAAGGCATTGCCAATAGCGGGAGGGCCCCTTTGCGTGCAGGTTTTCCATACATAGGCACGATCTCTGAGGAAAATAACCTTATGTATAAAAGGAAATGGCTCAAGGCTCGGAATGACTTAGCTTAGCTTTTTTGTTGCCGCGCTGGCGTCCTTCGCGCTTGCAGGCGGCGCCGTTTTCTCCTGGTCGTCTTCCTCTTTAGAAACCACGGCGATGGAGAACATGCTAGGCTAACTACCAGACCAGATTCTCACAATTTGCGCCCCCTACCTGGCGCACCAAAGATGTCGGTGGGAAACGACACCTATGGGATCACGAGAATCCCTGCTACGGTTGTTGGGGCGCAGGGTTGTGAGAAGAGCAGGGATAATAGTCAGCACAAGGATCGTTTACCCAGGTTCGGGCCGTGAGGATGCGTAAAACCCTAGTCCTGCTTTGGTGGATGTATTGAGTGTTCTTGAGCTCTCCAACTAGCTGTGGTGGTTGCGTAGTTCAAAAGAGCCAAATCCCTCTCTAGTACGCCATGGGCCTCCTTTTATAGTTGAAAGGGGCTGCCACAATGGCACACAGGAGGTGGAAAGGCATATAGTACTGCGAGCTTATCGCCCGTATTACAGGACAAGACAAATTTAATGCGCTGCTGAGGTGTCCCCTAGCTTTATCGAGGACGGGAGCGAGGCCCGTCCCATCCATCGTCGCTCCTCCTTGCTTTGACACGCGCCCTGGCCAGTGATGCGTGCGGCGCCATGTAGGCAGGCAGGCAGCTGAGGTGGCGCGGTGGTAGGGTCTTCACGAAGATCTGCATGCCGCCACGCAGGCGCTTACGATCTAGCCTGGAAGCAGCATGTTACCACGCAGGTGCCAGCCTAGCTGGTTGGGCTGGCAGCTGCATGCGAACGGCGGTGGAAAACTTTGGCTGGCGCGGGCCTGGCAGTGGCCCCGCTCATGTCCTCAGCAAGGGTCTTGTCGTGGCGCGCAGTCGTCCCCGGCAAGGATCTTGCCGGGGGTCTTGTGGCTTTCCTCGGCAAGGATTCCGCCGAGGGTCGCCGTCTTCTGGTCCTCATCTGATCTCATAAGTCTGTGGTCTTGACAAAGATCTGCATGCCACCACAGAGGTGCCTCCCGAGCCCTGGTCCAACCGTAGTTAGTTGGGTTGGAACCCACGGGCTCAAGGGTGGCTCGCTCTGTTGGTGTTTGGGCAAGTTGCCCCGGCAAGGTTCTTGCTGGGGCCGCGGAGACCTGTCCCGGCAAGGGCCTTGCTGGGGGACTCTACCTCGCCCCTTCGCTGTCTTGCGTTTCTGGTCTTGGCGTTGCCTTGATCGTCTTGTGTTGGGCCTCGGCTTCTCTCTGGCTCCCCTCCTTTGCCCTGCTACGTGTGGCCGCGGCGCGTGGCTCTGACTGCCCGTGCACAAGTAAAGGGGTCAAAAAGAGAGCCCCTACTTTTGTACACCGACACGTGTCTCTCTCAAAAGGTGTGTACAGCAAGGATGATTGTGGCGAACTAAAAAGCAAAGACTCACATCATACAAGACGCTCCGAGCAAAACACATATCATGTGGTGAATAAAAATATAGCCTCAAGTAAAATTACCGATAGACGAGGATAAAAGAGGGGATGCCTTCCCGGGGCATCCCCAAGCTTAGGCTTTTTGACATCCTTGAATATTACCTTGGGGTGCCTTGGGCATCCCCAAGCTTAGGCTCTTGCCACTCCTTATTCCATAGCCCATCAAATTCTTACCCAAAACTTGAAAACTTCACAACAGAAAACTCCAACAGAAAATCTCGTAAGCTCCTTTAGTATAAGGAAATAAATCACCACTTTTGGTACTGTTGGGAACTCATTATTTATTTATATTGGTGTAATATCTACTGTATTCCAACTTTTCCATGGTTCATACCCCCCGATACTAGCCATAGATGCATCAAAAGAAGCAAACAACACGCGAAAAACAGAATCTGTCAAAAACAGAACAGTCTGTAGAAATCTGGAGATTTCGAATACTTTTGTAAATCCAAAAATTCTGAGAAATTAGGAAGTCCTAGACAATTTGTTTATTAATCCTCTTTAAAAAGAATCAGTATTTTATAGCGCTTCTGTTAAAAATTAAAACTAATCTCCTGAGCACAAAAGTTTCTGTTTTTTAGTAGGATCAAATTAACTATCGCCGTAGGCTATCCCAAAGGTCTTGGAACAAACACTAATTAAAATACAAAACCACATCTAACCAGAGACTAAATGATTTATTCAAAGCAAAAAAGGACCTAAAAAGCAAGAACAAAAATAAAATTGGGTTGCCTCCCAACAAGCGCTATTGTTTAACGCCCCTAGCTAGGCATAAAAACACGAATAGATCTAAGTATTCTCATCTTCGGTGTTCAATTCTTTTCTCATCAAGTCTTCCAAAACTCGTCTAAATAATTCTATTCTTTCTTTTATCTCCCTCCTAGTCGATGAACTTAGATTGTGAAAGGGACTTTGATTGGTAATCTTAACATTCATAAACCCGTAATCGGGATCATCCCCGTAAATATCATCATATAAAATATGTAGCTCGTTTCTAACGGGTTCCTTCATCATTTTATTCAACCAATACCTATTAAATCCTACATAAATTCCTCTAGTTATCCAATCAAATTCTTCAAAAGTTTCAAGATACAAAGCTTGAGAGATCTCAGAATGGGGAACCCTTTTCCTAAGATTTTCACTATAAGATTGATAATCTCCCTCGATTCCAAACTACGCATAGTTTCTTTATCATGAAGGATGTCTATGATTGGAGGGTGTTCAACAACCTTTTTATAGAAAGCAAAAATATCCCTAGCCTCTTGGATAATAAAATCAAATTCACCCATAAGAATAATAGTGGCAATATTTTTAGCTATAGGGTGATTGATTTTAGGGAGTTCATAAAACACTGTTTGCAAAGCAGGATGAAGATGCACAAATTTTCTTTCTAATTTCTCAACAAGCACCACAATAGCATCAGCATAACAATTTGTCTTAAGAAGAATAGTTCTTTTACTAATAGGCAAGGATCCAGTACGATCAAAGAATTCTTGAATAATACTTTTCGCTATAATATTACCGTCTCCTATACGAAAGATTTTAGTTTTGTAATTAGGAGGCTTTTCAGCTTCGAGATCCAAAGAGCAAGTTTCAAGATTCTCCTCAAGATTTTCAGCAATAACATCCCCAGTTTCAGACATAGCGGCGGCAAATGAGCAAACGAAGAAGACGAATGGAAGAGGGGCGAAGAAAAGGTGAATCTTTTCGAAAATCGTTTTAGAAGTGGGGGAGAGGAAAACGAGAGGCGAATGGCGAATAATGTAATGCGAGAGATGAGAGTTTATGATGGGTACTTGGTATTTCTTGGCTTGGTGTAGATCTCCCCGGCAATGGCGCCAGAAATCCTTCTTGCTACCTCTTGAGCTTGCGTTGGTTTTTTCCTTGAAGAGGAAAGGGTGATGCAGCAAAGTAGCGTAAGTATTTCCCTTAGTTTTGAGAACCAAGGTATCAATCCAGTAGGAGACTACGCAAAAAGCCACAGAATACCTGCACGAACAAACACCAACTTGCAACCAACGCGACAAAGGGGTTGTCAATCCCTTCACGGTTATTCGCAAAGTGAGATCTGATAGAGATGGATAAACGGTAAAGTAATATTTTTGGTATTTTTGGTTTATGGAATGGAAAGTAAAAGATTGCAAAGTAAGGGAACGGCGACAGAAATTGGCAAGTTGACGGGAAACTAATATGATGTAAAATAGACCGGGGGGCCATAGGTTTCACTAGAGGCTTCTCTCAAGATAGAAATTATTATGGTGGGTGAACAAATTACTGCCGAGCAATTGATAGAAAAGCGCAAAGTTACGACGAAATCTAAGGCAATGATCATGAATATAGGCATCATGTCCGTGTCAAGTAGACTGAAACAATTCTGCGTCTACTACTATTACTCCACACATCGACCGCTATCCAGCATGCATCTAGAGTATTAAGTTCATAAGAACAGAGTAATGCCTTAAGCAAGATGACATGATGTAGAGGAATTAACTCAAGCAATATGATGAAAACCTCATCTGGTGATCCTCGATGGCAACAATACAATACGTGTCGGTTCCCCTTCTGTCACTAGGATCGAGCACCGCAAGATTGAACCCAAAGCTAAGCACTTCTCCCATTGCAAGAAAACCAATCTAGTTGGCCAAACCAAATCGATAGTTCGAAGAGGCTTGCAAAGATATCAAATCATGCATAAAAGAATTCAGAGGAGATTCAAATAATATTCATAGATAAGTTGATCATAAATCAACAATTCATCGGATCTCGGGAAACACACCACAAAAGAGTATTACATTGAATAGATCTCCAAGAATATCGAGGAGAACTTTGTATTGAGAATCAATGAGAGAGAAGAAGCCATCTAGCTACTAGCTATGGACCCGTAGGTCTGAAGTAAACTACTCACGCTTCATCGGAGAGGCAATGGTGTTGATGTAGAAGCCCTCCGTGATCGAATCCCCCTCCGGCGGGACGTTAGAAAAGGCCCCAAGATGGGATCTCACAGGTACAGAAGGTTGCGGCGGTGGAAAAGTGGTTTTGTGGCTCCCCTGGATGTTTTGGGGTATAAGAATATATATAGGAGGAAGAATTAGGTCAGGAGAGCTACGAGGGACCCACAAGGTCGGGGGGCACGCCCCACCCCCTGGGCGCGCCCTCCACCCTTGTGGCCGCCTCAAGGCTCCTCTGACTTGCACTCCAAGTCTCCTGGGTGTCATCTGGTCCAAGAAAAATCATCGCGAATGTTTTATTCCGTTTGGACTCCGTTTGGTATTCCTTTTCTGCGAAACTCTAAAACAAGGGAAAAACATAAACTGGCACTGGGCTCTAGGTTAATAGGTTAGTCCCAAAAATAATATAAAATAGCATATTAATGCATATAAAACATCCAAAACAGATAATATACTAGCATGGAACAATCAAAAATTATAGATACGTTGGAGACGTATGAATGCTCCTTTTGGATGTCTGACGTAGCGACTTTCAGCATCGCGAACAACTCGAAGACTGATTTGTTCATCCCTTGCATGTTATAGTTCAACACAAAGCTCTTGTCAATGACAGCCTCTGGCGGGAGATCAATTCCCAACTCAGCCACACGATTGTAGTACCCAGACATTCTGAGTATGTGCTCACTGACAGACCCGTTCTCCTCCATCTTGCTGGCATAGAATTAATCGGAGGTCTCATACCTCTCGATCCGGGCATTCTTCTCAAAGATAAACTTCAACTCCTGGAACATCTCATATGCTCCATGACGTTCAAAATGCCTTTGAAGTCCCAGCTCTAAGCCCTACAGCATGGCGCACTGAACTATTGAGTAGTCATCAACACACGACTGCCAGGCATTCACAACATCCAGAGTCGCTGGAGGGGGTGGCGCACCAAGCAGTGCATCAAGGACATAAGACTTATGGGAAGCCGTGAGGATAATCCTTAGATTACGGGCCCAATCCACAAAGTTACTTCCATCATCTTTCAGCTTAGCTTTCTCTAGGAACGCATTGAAATTCAGGGGAGCTACTGCGCGAGCCATTGTTCTACAACATAAATTTGCAAAGCCTACTTCAGACTATTGTTCATGATAATGAGTTCAATTAATCATATTACCTAAGAACTCCCACTCAAATCCACATCCCTTCAGTTGTTCGAGTGTAACACGATCCAAATTCACCAACCCAAGTCCGATCATCATGTGAGATGAGGTGGTTTCAATGGTTAACATCTCCATGTTGATCATATCTACTATATGACTCGTGTTCGACTTTTCGGTCTCTTGTGTTCCGAGGCCATGTTTGTACATGCTAGGCTCCTCAAGTTTAATCCAAGTGTTCCGCATGTGCAACACTGGCTTGCACCCGTTGTATGTGAATGTAGAGTCTATCACACCCGATCATCACGTGGTGCTTCAAAACGTCGAACTTCCGCAACAGTGCACACTTGGGGAGAACACAATTTTATCTTGAAATTTTAGTGAGGATCACCTTATAATGCTAAAGTCGTCCTAAGCAAAATAAGATGCATAAAAGGATTAACATCACATGCAAATCATAGGTGACATGATATGGCCATCAACTTGTGCTTTTGATCTCCATCTCCAAAGCACCGGCATGACACCATGATCTCTATCATCATGATCTCCATCATCGTGTCGCTATCGGGGTTGTCACGCCAACCATGCTTCTACTACTATTGCTACTGCTTAGCGATAAAGTAAAGCATTACATAGTGCTTAATGATTGACACGCAGATCATACAATAATTAAAGACAACCCTATGGCTCCTGCCGGTTGCCGTATGCATCGACATGCAAGTCGATATAAACTATTACAAACATGATCATCTCATACATCAAATATATTTCACCATGTATTTGGCCATATCATTTCACAACATACTCTACAAAAACAAGTTAGACGTCCTCTACTTTGTTGTTGCATGTTTTACGTGGCTGCTATGGGTATCCAGCGAACGATTCTTACCTACGCAAAGCCACAAGGTGATATGCAAGTTGCTATTTAACCTTATACAAGGACCGCCTTTGTCGAATCTGATTCAACTAAGGTGGGAGAGACAGACACCCGCCAGCCATCTTTATGCAACAAAGTCACATGTCTGTCGATGGAGCCGGTCTCATGTACGTGGACATGTAAGGTTGGTCCGGGCCGCTTCATCCCACAATACCGCTGAATCAAGAAAATACCAAGGAAGGAAGCAATCTGAATATCAACACCCACAAACTCCTTTGTGTTCTACTCATGATGTCATCTACGCATACACCTAGCTCTGATACCACTGTTGGGGAACGTTGCATGGGAAACAAAAAAATTCCTATGCTCACCAAGATCAATCTAGGAGATGGACATCTACGAGAGGAGATATTGCATATACATACCCTTGTAGATCGCTAAGCGAAAGCATTAAGAAACGCGGTTGATGTAGTCGAACGTCTTCACGATCCAATCACAATTTGTCCCGCGAACTCCCGATCCAAGTGCCGAACGGACGGCACCTCCGCGTTCCACACACGTACGGCTTGATGACGCCTTCACCTCCTCGATCCAGAGAGCGATGGTGAACTAGTAGCTCGAGTCCTCCAGCAGCACGATGACGTGGTGGCGGTGGTGGTGGCGGAATCTCAGCAGGGCTTCACTAAGCACTACGGAGAGGAAGATGGCTACGAGGAAGAGGAGGGGCAGCGCCATGGCATGGAGATGTGTTCTCTGGGGTGCGGCTGCCCTCTCTCTACCTCTCTATATATAGGGGAAGGGAGGAGGGGGTGGCGCCCCTAGGGTTTCAACTAGGGGGGCGGCGGCCAGGGCAGATGGGATCTCCCCTAGGGTGACTTGCCCCCCAAGCCTGGAGGTGGGAAGCCCTAGGGGGAGCCCCCAACCCTCCTGGTTACATGAGATGGGGTGAGGGGGCCGCTCAGCCCCTTAGTGGGCTGTTTTGCCCCCTCCCCTTGGCCCATGGGGGCCCCCAACACTTGCCGGGCCCCCGAAACCCCTTTCGGTGATGCTGGTCATCACCCGATACCCCCGGAACAATTCCGGACTCCAATACCCTTCGACTCCAATACCCTTCGTCCAATATATCAATCTTCACCTCCGGACCATTCCGGAGTTCCTCGTCGCGTTCGGGATCTCATCCGGGATTCCGAACAACCTTCGGTAACCACCATAATGACTCAACTATACTTATATCGTCACCAAAACGTTAAGTGTGTAGACCCTGCGGGTTCGAGAACTATGTAGACATGACAGAGACACCTCTATGGTCAATAACCAATAGCTGGACCTGGATGCCCATATTGGTTCCTACATATTCTATGAAGATCTTATCGGTCGAACCTCGATGTCAAGGATTCAACTAATCCCGTATGCAGTTCCCTTTGTCTATCATTATGTTACTTGCCCGAGATTTGATTGTTGGTATCTCCATACCTAGTTCAATCTCGTTACCGGCAAGTCTCATTATTCGTTCCGTAATACAAGATCCTGTGACTAACTCATTAGTCACATTGCTTGTAAGCTTACTGCGATGTTGTATTACCGAGTGGGCCCTGAGATACCTCTCCGTCATACGAAGTGACAAATCCCAGTCTTGATCCATGCCAACTCAACAGACACCCTCGGAGATACCTGTAGAGCACCTTTATAGTCACCCAGTTACGTTGCGATGTTTGGTACACACAAGGCACTCCTCCGGTGCCAGTGAGTTGCATGATCTCATTGTCATAGGAACATATACTTGACATGCAGAAAAACGATAGCAATAAACTTGATACGATCATATGCTACATTCATAGTTTGGGCCTTGTCCATCACATTATTCTCCTAATGATGTGATCCTGTTATCAAATGACAACTCATGTCCATGGCTAGGAAACCATAGCCATCTTTTATCAACGAGCTAGTCCGGTAGAGGCTTACTAGGGACATGTTGTTGTCTATGTATCCACACATGTATTTGAGTTTCCGATTAATACAATTATAGCATGGATAATAAATGATTATCATGAACAAGGAAATATAATAATAACAACTTTAGGGCATATTTCCAACAGATTCCAACTCCCAAAAATTACATATATTCCAAAATAATTCTCCGTAAAATTTTATTGCATTTGGACTTCATTTGATATGTATTTTCTGCGAAACAAAAACATGCAACAAACAGGAACTGGCACTGGGCACTGGATCAATAGGTTAGTCCAATAAATCATATAAAAAGTTTCCAAAAATGTGTGAAAGTTGTATAATATTGGCATGAAACAATCAAAAATTATAGACACGACGGAGACGTATCAAGGATCTTATTCAATCCATAGGTAGGTATGGTGGACATTCATTGCAGGAAACTGGGTTTAAAGGTTTTTGGACGCACAAGTAGTATCTCTACTTAGTAATTTTTGGCTAGCAAAAGATCCTAGGCAAACACCACATGTTGGAGGATCCATGACAATATAACTTCTATGCAAATATACACAACCATAACTCATTACGTTGTTTTCCTTGTCCAACTTCAACTAATTTGCTCAAGTTTGAAAATAATTAATGGGTATTCACAATCATAGAAGATGTCCAAGATAATGTATTTGCATGTGAAGATTCTCTTCCTTATACTAATCATTCATGAATTGCTTGTATGACCAATATTGTGATTGTCAAGCTTCAAAAGTTTTCACTTTCTAAACCAAATGTGAAGCTAATACTAGGCATGATATGAACATATAATTTCAACTTCATGACATTCAATTCATTCAACAATTTACTCATAGGATATAAGTGAAGCACGAGAGTAAATGACAAACTACTCCAAAAAGATATAAGTGAAGATCAAACGAGTAGTCATGTAAATGGGTAGCTATTTGAGGAATCTCTTTTATTTAAAAACTTTTAGATCTAAGTATCTTATTAAAACAGCAAGTAAAACAAAATAAAATGACATTCCAAGAATAGCACACATCATGTGAAGAAGCAAAAACTTAGGCTCAACTGAGGCTAACCGATAATTGTTGATGAAGAAAAGTGGGATGCCTACCGGGGCATCCCCAAGCTTAGATGCCTGAGACTTCTTGGAATATTAACTTGGGATGCCTTGGGCATCCCCAAGCTTGAGCTTTTGTGTCTCCTTAATTCCTTTTATATCACGGTTTCCCTAAATCTTAAAAATTTCATCCACACAAAACTCAACAAGAACTCGTGAGATAAGTTAGTATAAATCAATGCAGTAACCTTATCATTCTCTACTATAGCAAATCACTAAAATTATTATTTAACATTGCATACTAAATTCCTCTGCATATTTAATACTTATATCCTCAAATAGAATCATTAAACAAGCAAACATAACAGCAATCTGCCAAAACAGGCTAGTGCGTAAAGGATGCAAGAATATCAATACTTCTTTAACTCCAAAATTTCAGAAAATGTATCACTCTGTAGAAAATTTGCATATCTTATTTTGCAAAAAGTTTCAACATTTTATCACATTCTGAATTTTCTCAGGAATTCACACACTACCGTGCAGCTGTCTGTTTTCAAACAGCCACATATAAACTTGCAAAATAAGCATGGTAAAGGATATACTTGACATTCTTATTGAAATGAAAGATGCAAAACATTATTATAAATAACATCAAAAAAATCCTAAAAAATTAAAATAATGCTCCAAGCAAAACTCATATCATGTGACGAATGAAAATATAGCTCCAAGTGAGGTTACCGATAATATTGGAGACGAAAAGGGGATGCCTTCCGGGGCATCCCCAAGCTTAGTTGCTTGGGTCTTCCTTGAATATTACCTTGGGATGCCTTGGGAATCCCCAAGCTTAGGATCTTGCCACTCCTTATTCTCCTCATATCGACATCTCACCCAAAACTTGAAAACTTCAATCACACAAAACTTAACGGAACGTCGTGAGATGCGTTAGTATGATAAAGAGCAAATCATTCAATTTGGTACTGTCAAGACAAGATTCATAATTGTTCTCACACAATTCCTACCGTACCTTATCATTCCCACAATTTATATAGAGCAATATAAGCCATAGAAACTAGGAAACAAGCAAACTATGCATTGCAAACAGAATTTGTCAAAAACAGAACAGCCTGTAATGATCTGAACAATGGCCATACTTCTGCTACTCCAAAAATTCTGAAAAATTAGGATAACTTATGGAATTTATATATAAATCATCTGTAAAAAATTAGATAAAAAGCACGTTCTAGTGAATTTCTAAAATTCATGCACTGAGTGCAAAAGATTCTGTTTTTGCACAGAATCAATTCAACTATCATCCACACTATCCCAAAGGCTTTACTTGGCACTTTATTGAAACAAAAGCTATAAAACATGATTACTACAGTAGCCTAATCATGTGAACACACAAAAACAGTAGGTAAAAGTGTTGGGTTGTCTCCCAACAGGCACTTTTCTTTAATGCCTTTTTAGCTAGGCATGATGATTTCAATGATGCTCGCATAAAAGATAAGAATAGAAACATAATGGGAGCATCATAAATCACATGGCAAGCACATTTAAGTCTAACCCACTTCCTATCCATAGGGATTTTGTGAGCAAACAATTTATGGGAACAAGAATCAACTAGCATAGGATGGCCAAACAAGTGCAACTTCAAAACTTTCAACACATAGAGAGGAAACTTGATATTATTGAGATATGTAAAAGCAAATGTTCCTCTCTCATAATAATTTTCAGTAGCATCATGAATGAACTCAACAATATAGCTATCACATAAAGCATTCTTTTCATGATCCACAAGCATAATTTTTTTATTACTCTCCACATAAGCAAATTTATTCTCATCAGTAGTAGTGGGAGCAAACTCAACAAAATAATTATAATGTGATACTTGATTGGGATAATCCAATTAAAAATAAAAATCATGATGAAATGTTTCATGGTTATCATTATTCTTTGTAGCATACATGTCATCACCATAATCATCATAGATAGGAACTTTTTTATCATAGTCAATTGAAACCTCTTCCAAAATAGTGGATTCATCACTAAATAAAGTTATGACCGCTCCAAATCCACTTCCATAATTATTAGAATAAGATTTAACACCCTCCAAAATAGTGGGATCATCATTTGACACTCTTCCAAACACACTTTCATCATTATAATCATCATAAATAGGAGGCATGCAATCATCATAATAAATATTCTCATCAAAACTTGGGGGACTAAAAATATCATCTTCATCAAACAAAGCATCCCAAGCTTATGGCTTTGCATATCATTAGCATCATGGATATTCAAACAAATTTGTACTAACAACATTGCATTCATGCTCATCATTCAAATATCATTGAATTCTTCTTCTATCAATTGAGCACAATTTTCCTTTCCATCATTTTCAAGAAAGACATGATAAAGATGAATAATATGAGGCCACCTCAATTCCATTTTTTTGTAGTTTTGTTTTTATAAACCAAACTAGTGATAAAACAAGAAACTAAAAGATTCAATTGCAAGATCTAAAGATATACCTTCAAGCACTCACCTCCCCGGCAACGGTGCCAGAAAAGAGCTTGATGTCTACTACACAACTTGTTCTTGTAGACTCGTGTTGGGCCTCCAAGCGCAGAGTTTTGTAGGATAGTAGCAAATTTCCCTCAAGTGGATGACCTAAGGTTTATCAATCCGTGGGAGGCATAGGATGAAGATGGTCTCTCTCAAACAACCCTGCAACCAAATAATAAAAAGTCTCTTGTGTCCCCAACACACCAAATGCAATAGCAAATTGTATAGGTGCACTAGTTCGGCGAAGAGATGGTGATACAAGTGTAGTAATGATAGTAGATATTGATTTTTGTAATAGGAACAACAGAAAACAGCAAGGTAGCAATTGATAAAATGGAGCACAAACGGTATTGCAATAATTGAAAATGAGGCCTAGGGTCCGTACTTTCGCTAGCGCAATCTGTCAACAATGCTAATCTAATTGGATCATATAACCTTCCCTCAATGTGTGATGAAGAATCACTCCAAAGTTTAGCGGAGAACATAAGAAGAATTTTTTTTTGTAGGGTACAAAACCACCTCAAAGCTATTCTTTCCGATCAATCTATCCTAGAGTTCGTACTAAAATAACACCAAGCTATTCTTTCCGCTCGATCTAACCAAGAGTTCGTACTAAAATAACACCATATGTTACACATCAACCAACTCTAATGTCACCTAGATACTCCAATGTCAACGCGAGTATCCGTGAGTTGATTATACGATATGCATCAAACAATTTCAGATTCATAATACTCAATGCAACACAAAGAACCTCAAAGAGTGCCCCAAGATTTCTACCGTAGAA
The DNA here is from genome assembly GCF_018294505.1 of Triticum aestivum. Classification (NCBI taxonomy): domain Eukaryota; kingdom Viridiplantae; phylum Streptophyta; class Magnoliopsida; order Poales; family Poaceae; genus Triticum; species Triticum aestivum. The sequence goes on along the minus strand of NC_057808.1, from coordinate 385,382,286 downwards.
ACAAAGACGAGAGCGTGCATCAACCCCTATGCATAGATTACCCCAATGTCACCTCGGGAATCCGCGAGTTGAGTGCCAAAACACATATCAAGTGAATCAATATGATACCCCATTGTCACCACGGGTATTCATAACAAGACATACATCAAGTGTTCTCAAATCCATAAAAGTATTCAATCTGATAAGAACGAAATCTCAAAGGGAAAACTCAATTCACAACAAGATAGAGAGGGGAAAACACCATATGATCCAACTATATTAACAAAGTCTGCGATACATCAAGATCATGACATCTCATGAACACGAGAGAGAGAGAGAGAGAGAGAGAGAGAGAAATTAAACACATAGCTACTGGTACGCACTGGTACAACGAGGTGCTATACAAATAGCTTTTAACCCCTTTCCACGACGGCGTTCTAAACCGTCGCCTAGTGAGTGACTGCGATAGGGGGCGTCCTTCCCACACGACCCAGAAACCAACGGGGATATACCTTCCCACACGACCCAAAAATAGCTACAGCACTAGCACTATGTCAATAGGTTAGTCCCAAAAATGATATAAAGTTGCTATAAAATGATTGTAAAACATCCAAGAATGATAATATAACAGCATGAAGACTTCGTAAATTATAAATACGTTGGAGACGTATCAATGGCTTCATTTCCAACATGCTATTGGAGTGATAGATGGAACACACACATTAAAGTGGTCGTGCCTGATACGTCTCCAACGTATCTATAATTTTTGATTGCTCCATGCTATATTATCTTCTGTTTTGGACATTATTGGGCTTTATTATCCACTTTTATATTATTTTTGGGACTAACCTACTAACCGGAGGCCCAGCCCAGAATTGTTGTTTTTTGCCTATTTCAGAGTTTCGCAGAAAAAGAATATCAAACGGAGTCCAAACGGAATGATACCTTCGGGAACGTGATTTTTGGAACGAACATGATCCAGAGGACTTGGACCCTACGTCAAGAAAGCCACCAGAAAGCCACGAGGTAGGGGGGCGCGCCTACCCCCCTTGGCGCGCCCTCCACCCTCGTGGGCCCCATGTTGCTCCATCGACGTACTCCTTCCTCCTATATATACCTACGTACCCCCAAATGATCAGATACGGAGCCAAAAACCTAATTCCACCGCCGCAACCTTCTGTACCCACGAGATCCCATCTTGGGGCCTGTTCCGGAGCTCCGCCGGAGGGGGCATCCATCATGGAGGGCTTCTACATCAACACCATAGCCTCTCCGATGAAGTGTGAGTAGTTTACCTCAGACCTTTGGGTCCATAGTTATTCGCTAGATGGCTTCCTCTCTCTTTTTGGATCTCAATACAATGTTCTCCCCCTCTCTCGTGGAGATCTATTCGATGTAATCTTCTTTTGCGGTGTGTTTGTTGAGACCGGTGAATTGTGGGTTTATGATCAAGTTTATCTATGAACAATATTTGAATCTTATGAATTCTTTTATGTATGATTGGTTATCTTTGCAAGTCTCTTCGAATTATCAGTTTGGTTTGGCCTACTAGATTGATCTCTCTTGCAATGGGAGAAGTGCTTAGCTTTGGGTTCAATCTTGCGGTGTCCTTTCCCAGTGACAGTAGGGGCAGCAAGGCACATATTGTATTGTTGCCATCGAGGATAACAAGATGGGTTTTTTATCATATTGCATGAATTTATCCCTCTACATCATGTCATCTTGCTTAAGGCATTACTCTGTTCTTATGAACTTAATACTCTAGATGCATGCTGGATAGCGGTCGATGTGTGGAGTAATAGTAGTAGATGCAGGCAGGAGTCGGTCTACTTGTCTCGGACGTGATGCCTATATACATGATCATACCTAGATATTCTCATAACTATGCTCAATTCTGTCAATTGCTCAACAGTAATTTGTTCACCCACCGTAAAATACTTATGCTCTTGAGAGAAGCCACTAGTGAAACCTATGGCCCCCGGGTCTATCTTCATCATATTAATCTTCCAACACTTAGTTATTTCTGTTGCTTTTTACTTTGCTTTTATTTTACTTTGCATCTTTATCATAAAAATACCAAAAATATTATCCTATCATATCTATCAGATCTCACTCTCATAAGTGACTGTGTAGGGATTGACAACCCCTTATCGCGTTGGTTGTGAGGATTTATTTGTTTGTTTAGGTGCCAGGGACTCGCGCGTAGCCTCCTACTGGATTGATACCTTGGTTCTCAAAACTGAGGGAAATACTTACGCTACTTTGCTGCATCACCCTTTCCTCTTCAAGGGAAAACCAACGCGGTGCTCAAGAGGTAGCAAGAAGGATTTCTGGCGCCGTTGCCGGGGAGGTCTACGCAAAAGTCAACATACCAAGTACCCATCACAAACCCTTATCTCCCGCATTACATTATTTGCCATTTGCCTCTCGTTTTCCTCTCCCCAACTTCACCCTTGCCGTTTTATTCGCCCTCTCTTTTCCATTTGCCTCTTTTTGCCCGTCTCTTGTTTGCTCGTGTGTTGGATTGCTTGCTTGTCATGATGGCTCAAGATAATACCAAATTGTGTGACTTTACCAATACCAACAATAATGATTTCCTTAGCACTCCGATTGCTCCTCTTACCGATACTGAATCTTGTGAAATCAATGCTGCTTTGTTGAATCTTGTCATGAAAGATCAATTCGCCGGCCTTCCTAGTGAAGATGCCGCTACTCATCTAAATAGCTTTGTTGATTTGTGTGATATGCAAAAGAAGAAAGATGTTGACAATGATATTGTTAAATTGAAGTTATTTCCTTTTTCGCTTAGAGATCGTGCTAAAGCTTGGTTTTCGTCTTTGCCTAAAAATAGTATTGATTCTTGGAATAAGTGCAAAGATGCTTTTATCTCTAAGTATTTTCCTCCCGCTAAGATTATCTCTCTTAGAAACGATATTATGAATTTTAAGCAACTTGATCATGAATGTGTTACACAAGCTTGGGAGAGGATGAAATTAATGATACGTAATTGCCCTACACATGGTTTGAATTTGTGGATGATTATACAAAAAAATTATGCCGGATTGAATTTTGCTTCTAGAAATCTTTTAGATTCGGCCGCGGGAGGCACTTTTATGGAAATCACTTTAAGAGAAGCTACTAAACTCCTAGATAATATTATGATTAATTATTCTCAATGGCACACTGAAAGATCTACTAATAAAAAAGTGCATGCGATAGAAGAAATTAATGTTTTGAGTGGAAAGATGGATGAACTTATGAAATTATTTGCTAGTAAAAGTGTTTCTTCTGATCCTAATGATATGCCCTTGTCTACTTTGATTGAGAATAATAATGAATCTATGGATGTGAATTTTGTTGGTAGGAATAATTTTGGTAACAACGCGTATAGGGAAAACTTTAATCCTAGGCCTTATCCTAGTAATTCCTCTAATAATTATGGTAATTCCTACAACAATTCTTATGGAAACTTTAATAAGATGCCCTCTGAATTTGAGACTAGTGTTAAGGAGTTTATGAATTCGCAAAAGAATTTCAGTGCCTTGCTTGAAGAAAAATTGCTTAAAGTTGATGAATTGGCTAGGAACGTTGATAGAATTTCTCTTGATGTTGATTCTTTAAAGCTGAGATCTATTCCTCCTAAGGATGATATCAATGAGTCTCTCAAAGCCATGAGAATTTCCATTGATGAGTGCAAAGAAAGAACCGCTAGGATGCGTGCTAAGAAAGATTGCTTTATAAAAGCGTGTTCTTCAAATTTCTATGAAAGTAAAGATGAAGATCTAAAAGTTATTGATGTATCCCCTATTAAATTCTTGTTTTGCAATATGAATCTTGATAATGATGGGACTGAATATGATCCACCTTTACCTAGAAGGCGTTCCAAAAATTCGGAGTTTTTAGATCTTGATGCTAAAATTGATAAAAGTGGGATTGAAGAAATCAAAACCCTAGATATTAATAAACCCACTATTTTAGATCTCAAGGAATTTAATTATGATAATTGCTCTTTGATAGATTGTATTTCCTTGTTGCAATCCGTGCTAAATTCTCCTCATGCTTATAGTCAAAATAAAGCTTTTACCAAACATATCGATGATGCCTTGATGCAATCTTATGAAGAAAAGCTTGAGTTGGAAGTTTCTATCCCTAGAAAACTTTATGATGAGTGGGAACCTACTATTAAAATTAAGATTAAAGATCATGAATGCTATGCTTTGTGTGATTTGGGTGCTAGTGTTTCCACGATTCCAAAAACTTTGTGCGATTTGCTAGGTTTCCGTGATTTTGATGATTGCTCTTTAAACTTGCACCTTGAGGATTCCACTATAAAGAAACCTATGGGAAGAATTAATGATGTTCTTATTGTTGCAAATAGAAACTATGTGCCCGTAGATGTTATTGTTCTTGATATAGATTGCAATCCTTCATGTCCTATTGTTCTTGGTAGACCTTTCCTTAGAACGATTGGTGCAATTATTGATATGAAGGAAGGGAATATTAGATTCCAATTTCTATTAAAGAAAGACATGGAACACTTCCCTAGAAAGAAAATAAAACTACCACATGAATCTATCATGAGAGCCACTTATGGATTGCCTACCAAAGATGGCAATACCTAGATCTATCCTTGCTTTTATGCCTAGCTAGGGGCGTTAAACGATAGCGCTTGTTGGGAGGCAACCCAATTTTAATTTTTAGTTTTTTGCTTTTTGCTTATGTTTAGGAATAAATATTTGATCTAGACTCTGGTTAGATGTGTTTTTATGTTTCAATTAGTGTTTGTGCGAAGTTAAACCTATAGGATCTTCTTGGATAATAGTTATTTGATCTTGCAGAAAATTCCAGAAACTTTCTGTTCACGAAAAAAATTTAAAAATCACCAGACCATGATAAAAATATTGATTCCAATTGCTGCTGATCAATAAACAAATTTTCTAGGTCGTCCTATTTTGGCTGATTTTTTGGAGTTCCAGAAGTTTGAGTTAGTTACAGATTACTACAGACTGTTCTCTTTTTGACAGATTCTGTTTTTCGTGTGTTGTTTGCTTATTTTGATGATTCTATGGCTAGTAAAAGAGTTTATAAACCATAGAGAAGTTGGAATACAGTAGGTTTAACACCAATATAAATAAAGAATGAGTTCATTACAGTACCTTGAAGTGGTCTTTTGTTTTCTTTCGCTAACGGAGCTCACGAGATTTTCTGTTAAGTTTTGTGTTGTGAAGTTTTCAAGTTTTGGGTGAAAGATTTGATGGATTATGGAACAAGGAGTGGCAAGAGCCTAAGCTTGGGGATGCCCATGGCACCCCCAAGATAATCTAAGGACACCAAAAAGCCAAAGCTTTCGTCTACTTCCATCGGTAACTTTACTTGCAGCTATATTTTTATTCACCACATGATATGTGTTTTGCTTGGAGCGTCTTGTATGATTTGAGTCTTTCCTTTTTAGTTTACCACAATCATCCTTGCTGTACACACCTTTTGAGAGAGACACACATGATTTGGAAATTATTAGAGTACTCTATGTGCTTCACTTATATCTTTTGAGTTATATAGTTTTTGCTCTAGTACTTCACTTATATCTTTTAGAGCACGGTGGTGGATTTGTTTTATAAAAACTATTGATCTCTCATGCTTCACTTAGATTATTTTGAGAGTATTAAATAGCATGGTAATTTGCTTAAATAACCCTAATATGCTAGGTATTCAAGAACAGTAAAAACTTTCTTATGAGTGTGTTGAATACTAAGAGAAGTTTGATGCTTGATGATTGTTTTGAGACATGGAGGTAGTGATATTAAAGTCGTGCTAGTTGAGTAGTTGTGAATTTGAGAAATACTTGTGTTGAAGTTTGCAAGTCCCGTAGCATGCACGTATGGTAAACGTTATGTAACAAATTTGAAACATGAGGTGTTCTTTGATTGTCCTCCTTATGAGTGGCGGTCGGGGACGAGCGATGGTCTTTTCCTACCAATCTATCCCCCTAGGAGCATGCGCGTAGTGCTTGGTTTTTGATGACTTGTAGATTTTTGCAATAAGTATGTGAGTTCTTTATGACTAATGTTGAGTCCATGGATTATACGCACTCTCACCTTTCCACCATTGCTAGCCTCTTCGGTACCGTGCATTGCCCTTTCTCACATTGAGAGTTGGTGCAAACTTCGCCGGTGCATCCAAACCCCGTGATATGATACGCTCTTTCACACATAAACCTCCTTATATCTTCCTCAAAACAGCCACCATACCTACCTATTATGGCATTTCCATAGCCATTCCGAGATATATTGCCATGCAACTTTCCACCATTCCGTTTATCATGACACGTTCATCATTGTCATCTTGCTTTGCATGATCATGTAGTTGACATAGTATTTGTGGTAAAGCCACCGTTCATAATTCTTTCATACATGTCACTCTTGGTTCATTGCATATCCCGGTACACCGCCGGAGGCATTCATATAGAGTCATACTTTGTTCTAGTATCGAGTTGTAATCATTGAGTTGTAAATAAATAGAAGTGTGAGGATCATCATTTTCTAGAGCATTGTCCCAAGTGAGGAATAAAAAAAGAGAGAAAGGCCATAAAAAAAAGAGAAGGCCCAAAAAATGAGAGAAAAAGAGAGAAGGGACAATGTTACTATCCTTTACCACACTTGTGCTTCAAAGTAGCACCATAATCTTCATGATAGAGAGTCTCTAGTTTTGTCATTTTCATATACTAGTGGGAATTTTTCATTATAGAACTTGGCTTGTATATTCCAACAATGGGCCTCCTCAAGTGCCCTAGGTCTTCGTGAGCAAGCAAGTTGGATGCACACCCACTTAGTTCCTTTTGTTGAGCTTTCATATATTTATAGCTCTAGTGCATCCGTAGCATGGCAATCCCTACTCCTTGCATTAACATAAATCGATGGGCATCTCCATAGCTCATTGATTAGCCTCGTTGATGTGAGACTTTCTCCTTTTTTGTCTTCTCCACATAACCCCCACCATCATATTCTATTCCACCCATAGTGCTATGTCCATGGCTCGCGCTCATGTATTGCGTGAAGGTTGAAAAAGTTTAAGATTACTAAAGTATGAAACAATTGCTTGGCTTGTCATCGGGGTTGTGCATGATGAGAGCATTCTTGTGTGACGAAAATGGAGCATGACTAAACTATATGATTTTGTAGGGATGAAATTTCTTTGGCCATGTTATTTTGAGAGGACATAATTGCTTAGTTAGTATGCTTGAATTATTATTATTTTTATGTCAATATGAACTTTTATCTTGAATCTTTCGGATCTGAATATTCGTACCACAATTAAGAAGAATTACATTGAAATTATGCCAAATAGCACTCCGCATCAAAAATTCTGTTTTTATCATTTACCTACTCGAGGACGAGCAGGAATTAAGCTTGGGGATGCTTGATACGTCTCCAACGTATCTATAATTTTTGATTGCTCCATGCTATATTATCTTCTGTTTTGGACATTATTGGGCTTTATTATCCACTTTTATATTATTTTTGGGACTAACCTACTAACCGGAGGCCCAGCCCAGAATTGTTGTTTTTTGCCTATTTCAGAGTTTCGCAGAAAAAGAATATCAAACGGAGTCCAAACAGAATGAAACCTTCGGGAACGTGATTTTCGGAACGAACATGATCCAGAGGACTTGGACCCTACGTCAAGAAAGCCACCAGGAAGCCACGAGGTAGGGGGCGCGCCTACCCCCTGGGCGCGCCCTCCACCCTGGTGGGCCCCACGTTGCTCCACCGACGTACTCCTTCCTCCTATATATACCTATGTACCCCCAAATGATCAGATACGGAGCCAAAAACCTAATTCCACCGCCGCAACCTTCTGTACCCACGAGATCCCATCTTGGGGCCTGTTCCGGAGCTCCGCCGGAGGGGGCATCCATCACGGAGGGCTTCTACATCAACACCATAGCCTCTCCGATGAAGTGTGAGTAGTTTACCTCAGACCTTTGGGTCCATAGTTATTAGCTAGATGGCTTCCTCTCTCTTTTTGGATCTCAATACAATGTTCTCCCCCTCTCTCGTGGAGATCTATTCGATGTTATCTTCTTTTGCGGTGTGTTTGTTGAGACCGATGAATTGTGGGTTTATGATCAAGTTTATCTATGAACAATATTTGAATCTTCTGAATTCTTTTATGTATGATTGGTTATCTTTGCAAGTCTCTTCGAATTATCAGTTTGGTTTGGCCTACTAGATTGATCTTTTTTGCAATGGGAGAAGTGCTTAGCTTTGGGTTCAATCTTGCGGTGTCCTTTCCCAGTGACAGTAGGGGCAGCAAGGCACATATTGTATTGTTGCCATCGAGGATAACAAGATGGGGTTTTTATCATATTGCATGAATTTATCTCTCTACATCATGTCATCTTGCTTAAGGCGTTACTCTGTTCTTATGAACTTAATACTCTAGATGCATGCTGGATAGCGGTCGATGTGTGGAGTAATAGTAGTAGATGCAGGCAGGAGTCAGTCTACTTTTCTCGGGCGTGATGCCTATATACATGATCATACCTAGATATTCTCATAACTATGCTCAATTCGGTCAATTGCTCAGCAGTAATTTGTTCACCCACCGTAAAATACTTATGCTCTTGAGAGAAGCCACTAGTGAAACCTATGGCCCCCGGGTCTATCTTCATCATATTAATCTTCCAACACTTAGTTATTTCCGTTGCTTTTTACTTTGCTTTTATTTTACTTTGCATCTTTATCATAAAAATACCAAAAATATTATCCTATCATATCTATCAGATCTCACTCTCGTAAGTGACCGTGTAGGGATTGACAACCCCTTATCGCGTTGGTTGCGAGGATTTATTTGTTTGTGTTGGTGCGAGGGACTCGCGCGTAGCCTCCTACTGGATTGATACCTTGGTTCTCAAAAACTGAGGGAAATACTTACGCTACTTTGCTGCATCACCCTTTCCTCTTCAAGGGAAAACCAACGCAGTGCTCAAGAGGTAGCAGTGCCCAAGGAGTTGGAGCCCCAACACATGAATAAGAAATGTTACACAAGTGAAAATGTTATGGCAGTGTGTGATTTCGATGTTAGGTTCACGTTTTTGTTACTAGATGGCACAGATCTGTTCGTGACACATGTGTGTGGAGCGATGCTATAGTTCATTATGATCGTTGTTCACAACCCCCACAGGTAATCTCTTATATGTATGCATATTCTTATATACAGAATGGTTTGTTGTAAATTTCTAATGTCTTTTGATGTCTTCATGTAAATAGATACTGGATGATGCCCTGCGCGTTGCTGTGGGAACCTTGGTAGATGCATAAATAGATCCTAAAAAATCAAAACTATTGCAAAAAAAATTAAGAATGCTCATGGGATATATTTTAACAACAATAAAGTATATGAAGCATGTCACAAAATGTTGTATAAAAAGAGAAATCTATTGGATTGAAGTCAAACGGGGTGCAAACTTTAACAAAATGGTGTAACATGACCTACATATATTTGCTTCAAGTGTGCAACGTATAAATATAAGTAGGTCATGCTACAAAAATGTGTAACATGATAATCTATGTTGCGCACAAAAAATAGTGAAACAAATTCATGCATGATTGCCAAGGTGGCATGGTTGCATGAATAGATTAGTGCACAACTGTTATAACCATATGCATGACTTGATGACGTGACATAATTGCATGAAGAGGAAAAATAGGTAGTTGGTTGCAACTATTTAAGAATAGAGGATTACCCTTTGGACTCGGGACATCTAGCACCATACAAAGGGCAATGATACGATGTACCGGAGTTCCAACAACACGCAATGATGGGGAGACATGAGACATTTAACCGTCGCCATTCATCTCTGCGACATGTCGTCAAAAGATCATCTGGTGTTCCCAAGATGGAATGACGAATTGTTGGGGGCATACCACGGTACAAACCAGTGACCCAAAAGATGATTGTCACTACATGCATGTGTCTCCACGAATATGATTCGTGATAGCAAGTTACACGATGAGCATTTTGGCAAGTTGACAATGATGTGTATGTGCAACCTCCATTACCGTTGACATGTGCCAACGCTCTACCATAAGAACATGATGGTACCATGACCGCAACACGTGAGACTATTGCTATCAGTCTCGTACCTTGAATTATTCCTTCTATTTGTAGTTGAAACCTTTTGTAACGAAACAAACTTTATAACCATTCTAATTATAATATTTAGGACTATGATATCTGGAAATCTTTTTTGTGTTCATATTCGACAAGAAACTAAGTGTTAGCAATTCAGCAGAGATTTTTAGTTCAGGGACATTACAGACATTTCAGCACAAACTCATCGCACATTCTAAGACAACAATCTCGGAAAAGAACTCGACAACTGATTATGTGGGCAATTTCCAAGAATCCCATTCTGGAGAATCAAAAGATGAAAAGAACTTGGCCCAAGAAGGCCACCCGCAACTTCGATGAGGCGTGGGTCATCATCATAGTGAACAAAGATAGGTGAAATGTAGGTGATGATGTTATCATCGTGATCAAGAAACAATTGCTTAAAATGATTACCATTTGTAACACATGACATCATGCTCTCTGTTATTGTATCATCCCCTCACTTAATCTGACCATTCATGTACATTATCATACCCATGGCACACCAATTCTCTCTTATCCTCCCCTCGTATTCATACTCAATCTCCTCAAGCAAACTCTCAATCACACTGGGTGTCCAATTATCCATGTCAGACAAATCATGTTGGATTGAGTGTCCACTGCAATATTCTCTATGGTTGCTAATTCCAGCAAAATAACCACCATGATTGATCTCAACTGAGAAGTGATTATCGCATTTTTCGTACAACAACAAACAATAGATAATTTATAGCCCTTTTGCATCCACAAGAACATTACTATCTAAAGCATGCCTATTTCCCCGACAAGTGTAAATGCCAATGTGCCAAAAGCATAATGATATAACGAAACATGCTCATGTGTTTTTATGTATACAAAGTATCATTTTCCTTACCCCACTGGCTTTTAATCGGTACCCCCATTTTCCAAGTCAGCAAACCCACAATTTTTCGAAAACCATATATCTGAAAACTTAGATTCCCCCCCCCCCCAAATTAATGTGCATGATGGATCAGTACATATCACATGCCCAAAATCCATGAATCTCAAAACCTTAAACCCACCAGACCCCCAATTTCATGTCCTGCATAGCCCTCACCTCGAACACATCATTTGTGGCATGAATAGATAAGGCTAAAAAAGCCAATGACTCCCTCCCACCGCCGGGAAATCGTGTAATAGAGGGGCCTTTGGAATCATACCATAAAGTCGCGATGAAGGTCCCTCCCTTCCTAGAGCAAGTGGCACATCGCCAAGCCCTCTCCCAAATGACGCATATAGGGGCGCATTGGCATTTGAGGACAAACTCATCTCATTGTCGTTAGAGCAAGACGAGACGAGCTCCACCAACTTGATCGCCTCATGTTTCAACACGTCCCCGTGCAAAACGACAAAGGACATGGGTAGGAGTGGAATGGTTAATGTGCCAAGGGGAAACTGGGTTTTATGCAAAACATTCACGCCATCCGGTCTCTGCCATGCTGTATAATCAAGTGTCGCCCCATGTAGCGGTTAAAATAATCCACTTTATGCCAAATTAGCATAATACTGTAGATAAACAAGCGGAATGACTATAGTGAACAACTTAGACTACCCATAGTGGGGAGTAATATAGACAGTAACATAGATGACACCTAAGTAAAAAAAAAAGATGATGTGGCGGCTAATTAATAAGGAGAGAGACAGATTGAGTAACATAGTTACTCACACTATGAGTAACATCACATATACCAAGACAAGATGATTATACAACCTAATAAATAAAGTGTTGTATGATACCATACATATGTTACTCCTCACTATAAAGGTAGTAACATGAACTACTAACATATGCATGTTAGTACTAGTCTAAGTTACTCCTCACTATGACTAGTCTAAACCCCCTCTATACCACGCCAAAAAAGGGCCTCTGTAATGGTATTTAGGTAAGTTAAAAGGAACCGAGTGACCAAAGTAAGACGAGCTAAATACACTACAGGTGACCTAACTTGTCCGGCGCGGTCAGTTTGGTGCCTAAACTTGAAATAATACACAAAAATGGTGTCGTAACTTGTCTGGGCGTTCAAATACGGTGCCTCTGAATGTATGCTGCCGTATCGTGTGCCCGCGTGGCATGCCAGCATGTCGCTGGGCCACATGTCATGTGGTTGCAGGCGCTGGACGCGTGTTATGAGCTATGCGTGTAGTTTTTTTACAAGAATGCCCCTGGATTTTAATTAATTCTCACAAAAAATACCCCTTGATTTTAATTTTAATACTCGCAAAAAATACCAAGAAGCGAGCGTGCAGGGAATTTGAACCAGGCGGCAACGCTTTGGTTTGCGCTTAATTATCAGCAAGCAGTTTACTGGAGTAATTTTCTTTTTATTTATTTCCAAGTTACTATGTTGTTTTTCTTCGAGTGAAGTTTCTGTTTAGTTTTCATGATACATAAAATTTTCCATATGAAAAAAATAAAATAATTATAAATATGAAATTATTGTTTATTTTATACCTCTATTCTATTTTCATTATCGTGTACTTTGAAGAGACAAACATTCTAAAATTGATGTGGATTTAAAAAGTTGACGTATATTAAAAGTAAGGTGAGCATTTTTTGAAATACACGTTCAAGTTCATGTTCATTTTTAGTTTTCATATTGTTTTGGAAAATGCGCACCATGTTTTTTGAAAATGTTGAATGTGTATTAAAAAACTATTGTGTAATATTATTTTTAAATTTCTACAAACACGCTTAACATGTTAGTACATTTCTAGAATTTATAATTGTCACACAATATTATTTAATGCACGTTGAACAGTTTTTAAAATACAATATTGTCAATTTTAAATAATTGTGCATTTTAAAATAGAATGAAGATACACGATAATGTGCGTGCTTATGGTCTTCAATGAAGATGCATAAATTTACACAATAACTTTTAATATACGTTCAACTTTTTATGTCCACATAAATTTTAGAGAAAAAAAATCACGTTTATCTCTTCAAGGTACATAATAATGACAATAGAATAAAGATATGAAATAAACAATAATTTCATATTGATAATTATTTTATTTTTTCATATGGGAAAATTTATGTATCATAAAAATTAAACAGAAACTTCACTCGAAAGAAAAACAAAGCAGTACTTCAAAAAAACTGTAGAAAACATATGCAAAGCGATACGTGGAATCGTCCGTATAAGTAGTTCAAAATCCCTCCATGCCAACTTGTGGTTATATTTTTGTAAGAATTAATTAAAGTACAGACGCGTTCCCGTAAAAAAAGAGTGTGTGCGAGTGCCCGTAATGTTTTTTTGAGAATTAACTTAAGTCCAGGGGCATTTCTATAAAAAAACTACACGCATAGCCTACAACACACCCGCAGCCACTGACATGTGGCCCAATGACACACTGGCATGCCACATGGGCACTTGATACGGCGGCATACCTCCAAAGGCACCGTATTTGGACGCCCAGACAAGTTACGGCATCATTTTTGTGTATTTTTTAAGTTTAGGCGCCAAACTGACCATGTCGGACAAGTTAGGGCACCTGTGGTGTATTTAACTCAAGTAAGACACACGCTCAAGTTGAGGTACCGTTGATCAATTTTACTCTTATTTATTCGGCCCGCAGCGCCTATTGACCATTTCCGCACGCAGTGCGTTAAAAATATATATGATGTCAGATATTTCTCAACAAAAAAAAGTTATGTCATGTCAGATAGACAGCTTCGGGCGAATAATGGTTGGATGTCTCGCAGTGTGCTCCCCGTCAACGAAGCTGCTGGTAAGGATGTGTCTGTTAGACTTAGAGATATTTGTGTCATGTAATCTTAACTACTTCCTCTATCTTTTCCTCTCCCGTTTAACTTCCTGTCCTCATCCTCCTGAATCCTAGTGATCGGTGGGTTACTTGTAAACCATGGCAGAGGTTGTTTCCGCCCCGAATCAATATATACCCGCGGCTCCTCTGCGGAGGAGTAGGAACGCTTCGTCAATCCAATCTAACATGGTATACAAAGCCAAGTTTCTTCCTATCGTCTAGCAAAACCAAAACCCTAAACACCCTTCCATCGCCATGGCTACGAGCTCAAGCGCCGTCGGCCTCAACCTAGGTGCTCCACCAACAGAGAAGCTCGCAAGGGGGAACTACCTCCTATGGAAGGCGCAGGTCATGTCGGCACTGCGAGGCGCGCAAGTGACTGGTATTCTTGACGGCAGCGATGCCGCACCGCCGAAGACAGTAGAAGTCACCAAAGCGGACAAAACCACGGCCATTGAGCCCAATCCTCTGTACGGACCGTGGTTGTCGAAGGATCAGCAGGTTCTGAGCTACCTGCTGAACTCTCTCACCCAGGAAATCCTTGCACAAGTCATCGGTAAGGACAGCACCTTTGATCTATGGACTACTCTTACCACGTTGTTCGCTGCGCAGTCGCAATCCCGCATAACCAATCTGCGGATGGCCATCTCCAACACCAAGAAGGGCAACATGTCGAGCAACGCCTTCATCGCCAAGATGAAGAACCTCGGGGACGAGCTAGCTGCGGCTGGACGTCCAGTAACCGATCCAGAGATGGTGGACTACATCCTGGCTGGCCTTGATCGGGACTATGATCCCATCATGGCAGCGGTCGGCGCCATCAAGAACTCCATCAGCGTCGACGACCTCTTCGTGCAGATCTCTGTGTTCGGTCAGCGGATGGAGATGCTGGGGGATGGACCAGCAGGCTTCCGCTCCTCTGCCAACGCCGTCTACAGGGGGTGCGGGCAGTCCCGTGGCAGGGGAGGCCATGGCCGAAGCAACAGAGGAGGACGCGGTCGAGGGAACCGCTCTTCTTCTTCCCCTGGTCGCGACGGTGGTGGTGGCGGCCATCAGCAGCAACGATTCCGTCCCCAACCACAACAACAATAGCAGCAAGAAGGAGACTATCCAGGGTGCCAGGTCTGCTACAAGTTTCATGCTGGTGGTGCAAGAGCCTGCTGGCATCGGTATGATGATGATCATGAGGAGAAGAAAGCAGCCAACCTCGTCACCAACAACTACGGTATCAACACCAACTGGTACGCAGACTTCGGCGCTACTGAGCACATCACCGGGGAGCTTGATAAGCTAACGATGCGGGAAAAATATCATGGCGATGATCATATACACACGGCAAGTGGAACCGGTATGGACATTACTCATGTTGGAAAATCAATTGTTAAAACCCCAGTAAAAGATTTACACCTTAATAATGTCTTACATGTTCCACATGCTTCCAAGAATCTCGTTTATGTTCATCGTTTTGCCCTTGACAACAATGTTCTCATAATATTGTATCCCTACTCTTTTGTGATCAAGGACTTGGCAACGAGGAGAGTCATCCTTAGAGGAAAGTGTGAGGGGGGCCTATATCCACTCATATCATCTTCATCTTCATCATGGTCGAATAAACAAGCGTGGAGTGTCACCAAACCTTCCTCGGCAAAGTGGCATAGTCGTCTCGGTCATCCCTCTTCAGTTATAGTTCAGCTGTCCTTAGCAAGAATAATCTTCCCTATGAGTCTAGTGTTGAGTCAATTTGTGATGCTTGCCAGCAAGCTAAGAGTCATCATCTACCTTATCCTATATCTACGAGTGTATCCACCGCTCCATTGCAGTTAGTTTTTTCATATGTATGGGGACCAGCTCCCACATCAGTTGGCAGATTTTCTTATTATGTTAGTTTCATTGATGATTATAGCAAGTTCACTTGGATTTATTTGCTAAAGAAACGATCTGATGTTTTCCAAGTGTTTCTCAATTTCCAAAACCTCGTAGAATGCCAACTAGACTCAAAGATTCTTGCTATGCAAACCGACTGGGGTGGTGAGTATGAAAAACTAAATTCTTTTTTCCAAAAAATTGGAATTTCTCACCATGTCTCTTGTCCCCATGCTCACCAGCAGAATGGGTCGGCTGAAAGCAAACATCGTCATGTTGTTGAGGAAGGACTAGCATTGCTAGCCAATGCTTCCATGCCCCTAAAATTCTGGGATGAAGCCTTTCTCACTGCCACATATCTCATAAATATTTGACCAAGTAAAGTCATCAAATTCGAGAGTCCCATCACACGTCTTTTTGGCACCAAACCAGACTTCAAATCTCTTCGAGTCTTTGGTTGTGCATGTTGGCCGAACCTAAGACCATACTGAGGGAGTCCTGGACTAAGGGGTCCTCGGACGTGCGGCCTGTTAGCCATGGGCCGGACTGATGGGCTGTGAAGATGCGAAGACCGAAGACTGCACCCGTGTCTGGATGGGACTCTCCTTGGCGTGGAAGGCAAGCTTGGTGACTGAATATGTAGATTCCTTTCCTTTGTAACCGACCTTGTGTAACCCTAGATCTTCTCGGTGCCTATATAAACCGGAGGACTTAGGCCGGAAAGGAGATATACTCATTACCATAGTCATACAGGCTAGACTTCTAGGGTTTAGCCATTACGATCTCGTGGTAGATCAACTCTTGTAATACTCATATCCATCAAGATCAATCAAGCAGGAAGTAGGGTATTACCTCCATAGAGAGGGCCCGAACCTGGGTAAACATCGTGTACCCTGTCTCCTGTTACCATCGACCTTCTGGCCATCAGGTCAGGTTTGGGAGCTTGAATTACGTTGCGGACATCCGTGGAGATTTGATCTTTGCTGGATTCGAGACCGCGGCGACCACTCCTGGCCACCTTGACGAACATGACTTAAATCTGTCGTCAGACCACATCCAGGAGATAGCTCCAGTGACCACTCTGGCCTTAGATCCAGAGCACACTGCGGCATCCAAGGATCGGAGGCTCGACCCCACCACGGAGGCCACAGATTCCTCGGCGTTGGAGCCGCACATGGACTTAACCCCACACCATATCTGTGTCACCGGAACTCCGGACTCGTCTATGGTTATAAGTTCCGAACCATGTGAGCCTGCGGACGCCAAACTCGATCGCTCATCGATCTTCGAATTCGGCGTCGCAGACATCTTCCAGCACTCGCCTTTGGGCGATATGCTAAACTCATTAAAGAGCATGTCCTTGGCGGGGGGACTCACAGCCGAACTCTGTCCGGACCGGACTGGGGGCTGATGAATGAGAATTTTGCTTCCCACCCGCCACCCACTTCAAAGCCACTGTCGAGGACCTAACCAACACGCTTGATTATGACTCCGAAGACATCGACGGTATGGACGATGATGCCGATGAGGAGCAAGTCCGCCATTTACCGGACGCTGGACGGACACTTCTTCATACGATGTGTACATGGTGGATACACCCAAAACAACCAACGACGACGACAAACAAAATCCAGTCGAGAATAAACCTCCTAAGACACAGCAAAAACACTGGCGTCCTCGGCGCCGCTCTAAGTCACGTCGTTCAAAAGACAGCAATGCTGGCACTGGTGAAAATAATACTCCGTACGATACCGAAAACAATGAACACCTTGCTGAGGTAACATCCGAGCAGGAGGAGCAAGAAAACAGGCAAGCCAGCCCCGACGAACAGGCCAGGCCCAATGACTCGGAGGACGGCAGTTACCGTCCGCTCTCCGAGGATGAGGAAAGCCTCGGCAACAAAGATTTCATCGTGCCTGAGGAACCTCTCGAGCAGGAGCGCTTCAAGCGCCAGCTAATAGCAACGGCGAGGAGCCTGAAAAAGAAACAGCAGCAGCTTCAAGCTGACCAAGATCTACTCGTCGACAGATGGACCAATGTCCTGGCAGCCGAAGAATACAGCCTCAGACGCCCAGCCAAGAGTTACCCAAAGCGAAGGCTATTACCCCAGTTCAATGAAGAGGCGCCGGAGCTCATACCCCCCTCGCGTAACGTGGTCGGGACAGTGCGGCGGACCAACCACCACGTGGTTGGGATAGAGCGGCAGCTCAGGCCGAACAGCAGCCTGCCCCACCGCCTCGTAAAAATAGAGACGAAACAGCTCGGGGTCACACATACGACCTCCGGCAGACCCTAGATAGTAGAGTGGGACATACCCGATCGATTTATGGATCGCGAGGATGTCCCTCGACACGCGATGATGGCTACCTATTCGGGCGTGACAAACCTAGTCACACCTGAGCCGATAACCACGGACGAACTCCATCGGAGCTACGGCGCAATGCAGCCAGATATAGAGGCGCCGCACACCCTCTCTGCTTCACTGATGAAGTAATGGACCATGAATTCCCCGAAGGGTTCAAACTCGTCAATATTGAATCATACGACGGAACAACCGATCCCGCGGTATGGATCGAGGATTTTATTCTCCACATTCACATGGCCCGCGGAGATGACCTCCATGCTATCAAATACCTTCCACTAAAACTCAAAGGGCCAGCCCAGCACTGGTTAAACAGCCTGCCTGAAAATTCCATCGGCAGCTAGGAGGACTTGGAAGAAGCTTTTCTTGACAACTTCCAAGGTACATACATCCGGCCAACAGACGCCGACGACTTAAGTCACATAGTCCAACAGCCTGGAGAGTTAGCCAGGAAATTCTGGACTAGATTCCTAACTAAAAAGAACCAGATTTGACTGTCAGGATGCCAAAGCCCTAGCGGCCTTTAAACATAGCATCCGTGACGAATGGCTCGCCCGCCATCTCGGCCAAGAAAAGCCCAAATCTATGGCAGCCCTCACGGCACTCATGACCCGCTTTTGCGTGGGTGAGGACAATTGGCTGGCTCGTAGCAAAAGCACAGCCAGCAAGGCGGGCCCCTCCGAGGTCAAAAACAGCAACGGCAAGCTCCGACGTAATAGACACAAGCACCGAAGCAATGGTGATAATACTGCTGACACTAAAGTTAATGCCGGATTCAGCGGCTCCAAGTCCGGTCAGCGGAAAAAGCCGTATAAAAGGAGCGGTCAGGGACCATCCATCTTGGACCGCGTACTCGATCGTCCGTGCCAGATACATGGCACCCCAGACAAAACAGCCAATCATACCAACAGGGATTGCTGGGTGTTTAAACAGGCCGGCAAGTTAAACACCGAGAACAAGGAAAAGGGATCACAAATTGAGGACGATGACGAAGAGCCCCGGCAACCGAACTCAGCGGGGCAGAAGAAGTTCCCCCCTCAAGTCAAAACAGTGAACATGATATATGCTATACACATCCCCAAAAGGGAGCGCAAGCGCGCACTAAGGGACGTCTATGCGATAGAGCCAGTCGCCCCAAAATTCAACCTATGGTCATCATGCCCGATCACTTTTGATCGTCGGGATCATCCGACCAGTATCCGGCATGGCGGATCAGCCGCACTAGTCCTGGACCCAATCATTGATGGATTCCACCTAACGCGAGTCCTGATGGACGGTGGTAGCAGCCTCAACCTGCTCTATCAAGACACGGTGCGCAAAATGGGCATTAATCCATCAAGGATCAAGCCAACAAAGACTACCTTCAAAGGAGTCATACCAGGTGTAGAGGCCCGCTGTGCGGGCTCAATCACACTAGAGGTTGTCTTTGGATCCCCCGACAACTTCCGAAGCGAGGAGTTAATCTTCGACATCGTCCCATTCCGCAGTGGCTATCACACACTACTCGGACGGACTGCATTCGCTCGGTTCAACGTGGTCCCGCACTATGCTTATCTTAAGTTAAGATGCCCGGTCCACGCGGCGTCATAACGGTCAACGGAAACACGAAATGCTCCCTCCGCACAGAGGAGCACACCGCCACCCTAGCAGCAGAAGTACAGAGCGGCCTTCTCAAGCAGAACCGTAATCCGGCTGCCGAGCCCCTGGACATCGTAAAAAGGGTCCGGACTACGCTACAATAGGACAGCTCGGCTCATCAAGAGCTCGACTAGCAATTTGGCCTCCGCCCCAGCCCCGATCAGGTAGTGGCATTCGTACCACGCGTGCATAATTACGCACTAGAAATCCCATGGGCATCAACGGAGGCACAGCTAGCTTGTGATCCACAGTTTGGCTCGACCGATCCCGGACACACATATACTGTCAATATTTCCTTTTTCCTTTTCCAAGTTTATTTTACATAGGCCTTCTTCGACGGCTCGACTACCGGTCCTATCAAAGGATAAAAACACCAGGATGGCAAGAAGCAAAGACGTATAGGGGAAGCTCTAGAGGTCAATTCAACGACCACCCTACCTGTTGTCAGGACCCACACGCAGCTCGCCCTTGGTGATGGCATGTTAAACAGCCGGTTGCTTATCGCACTATTTGTATAAATGCGCTTTGACGCATTAACCCAATTATAATGGAAATAGTTCATGGCTCAAGTTTAAGGGCCCAAGATATCACCTCTGCTTTCTTTATATTTTCCTTTAATAACTTATCTTCTAGCACCCGTACACTTTGGTACGTTTCTTATTTGCTAGGGGCTCCCAGGTGCCCTACAATACGGCAACAAAGTCCGAACACTTTTTATAGTATAGTTCGGCACCCCGAATTTAGCATTATATGCATTGGCTCCGAATCATGTCTTTGGTCAATAGTTGGGTTGCCCGGCTCCTGTGCTTGCTACCTTACGTTCCGCTACATCGGCTAAGGTAGTAAAGGGAGAACTACTGCGATTGTGCCCTGGTTTATCCAAAGGAGCACCTTAGTAGAGAAAGCCGAAAACTGACTGTCATGATGCAGCGAGAGACGGTCAGCTGTTCGGAGGTTGCAAATCGTTGGAGATTTCTTCCGCGTTGCGCGAAGGATCGGTACTTCCCGATCAGACGCTTATAGCACTCTAGTTCGGAAACTAGGGGTTGCGTCAATGTTTTTATTGTAGAACTCTTATGGCTAAGTGAGGGCGTTAAAGCCAAATAGTCTGGTTGCCTGGTTCGTTGCGCTAAACAACTCCTTCAAGGACCATATAATTGGATCAAGATTGTTTAGATTCCATCCCGAACACCTCCATACTACCTACATGGGGGCAGAAGCCGACGACTGGCCAACCCTCAGATTTCATATAAACACGGTCGCACAGGAGGTAAAATTAAAAACATAACAATCATTATATTACAAACCCACTTTGTTTCACCATACAAGGCAAAGACAACACGAATGTATTCATTCAAAAAATAATGGCATGCCCACACTGCGTTGCTACAATGCGAGACCCCTCCAGGACATCCGCAAAATAGCGCTCGGGTGTGCGGTGCTCCTTGCCCTCTGGCGGCCCCCGGGCCAGCTCGACGGCGTCCATCTTCGCCCACCACATCTTGCAACGAGCCAAGGCCATACGAGCACCTTCAATACAGGTCGATCGCTTGACGATGTCCAGCCGAGGACAGGCGTTCACCATCCGCCTCACGAGTCCGAAGTAGCTGCCGGGCATAGCTTCGGCTGGCCATAGCCGGATTATCAAATCCTTCATGGCTAGTTCGGCCACCCTATGCAGCTCCACCAGCCGTTTCAGCTGATCGGTGAAGGGCACGGGATGCTCTAGCGCAAGATATTGTGACCAGAATAGCTTCTCCGTGGAGCTCCCTTCTTCAGCTCGAAATAACTCCGCGGCGTCGGACACACTTCACGGCAGATCAGCAAAAGCCCCTGGAGAACTCCGAATCCGGGTTAGTAAAAGATACTTCCTCTTTGCATATTTGCTTTGCATACTGAATGCCTTACCCGCCGGAATCTTCCTCGCCTCCTGGACCTCTTGGAGGGCACCCTGGGCCTTGTTCCGGGCCGTCTCCGCGCTCTGACGAGCCTTGGAGAGTTCGGCCTCTTTAGCCGACGTGTCACGCTCCAAGGTCTCACACTTCTTCACCGCGTCGTGGAGCTCTTGTTGGACCTCCTTGACCCGGCCATGAGCTTCTTACGGGCAGCCTGCTCCTTGACGGCCTTCCCCTCGACATCGCCCAGGGCCTTTTTCAGGGCCTTGACCTCGGTCGTGGCTCCTATTTATATCAAGACACTTCGGTCAATATATAACATCCTACTCTTTCCGAATACTTCTCGGGATATTACATACCTTGATTCTCCTGGAGCTGCCTCTTCACCTGGCCGAGCTCCTCCTCGGCCTTCTCCAGTCTTTGCTTAAGTTCAGAGACTCCGGCAGCATGTGAGGCCGCGAACAGCAACGACACCTGCATATTCATTCCCGACAAATTTAGTTAGTTTCCTACAAGTAAGGATCGACCCTCTGTCCGGCTTTTCTTTCCGGACACCGGACAATGTCTTAGGGGCTACTGACTATATTGGGATTTTTGCGTCGCTTACCTCAAAACCTGTCAACAGGCTGCTGCAGGCTTCGGTCAGCCCGCTCTTGGCGGACTGGACCCTCTCAATCACCGTACCCATAAGGATACGGTGCTCGTCCACAATGGAGGCACCTCGAAGCACCTCCATCAGATTATCCGGTGCCCCTGGTTAGATAGGGGCCACTGGTGGAATGGGCGCACCCCCCTCTTTCAAAGGAGGTCGCTCGCCGGATTCCGGAGCCGTATGGGTCTCCGTAACCATATTTGGCTGAGGGCCGAACTGAATATGGCCCTCCTCGCCAGTCTCCGTGGGGATTTGCTCCCCCGTGTGTCTGGCGGTAGAGGTTTCGCCCTCTGGCGCCCTCTTGACAGCATCTGGAGCCTCTCCCGGCCTAGAGCGGTCCTTCGGGACAACACCTCGGTGTCGTCCATGGCCTTGGGAGAGTGAGCGATCGGTGGTGACATGCTGGCCATCTCCTTGGAGTCCAGCGAACCTCCTGACAAGGATCGCTGGAAGCTGTCGTGGGCCGGACTGAAATAACACAACTAACCATGTTAATACAATGAGGAGAAGAGGTTGTATATATGGATATGCATGAATCATAGTACTTACGATGTGGCCTGAGACTTAGCGCGGGAGCGGTGCTCTGGACTACTGTCGACATCCCATACGGAGTTATCCGCAAGGGAGCCCTTCCTCTTCTTGGGCGTCCCCACCTCCAGATTTGTGGAGGCCGCCCTCTTCTCCCTCCCCTCATCACGGGGAGGGATATCCTCCTCCTCCTCCTCCTCGTCGTCCTCCGGGATGAAGGAACGGGTCTCTTCGTCTTCGGACGTTGCGTCCGAAGTACCCTTACGACGGGGGCCACCTTTGGCCCCCTTGGCCTTCTTCTCTGGCGCCTTATAGGGCGCCGGCACCAGCATCTTCGCTAAACGCGGGATGACTGGTTCTTCAGGCAACGGAGCCGGACACTGGATCCGCTTCTCCCTCTCCATCCAGTCCTGAAGAAGGAATGATGATAAAATCTCAGACATCACCCTTGAAACAAGCAAGTAGGGGATGCGTTAAAAATAACATACCTCGCTGGCGAGGTGGTTAATATCGTGCCCGCGGTCCGAATCTGTGGCCGGTGGTTTCTCGTTGCCCTTAAAGAGCAACTTCCAGGCACCTTCGTGAGTGGTTTCGAAGAGCCTCTTCAGGGTATGGTGCTTCTTCGGGTTGAACTTCCATAGAGGGCGGCTTTGGCTTTGGCACGGGAGAATCCGGCGAACTAGCATCACCTGGATTACATCGACAAGTTTAACATCCTTGTCCACCATGCTTTGAACACGCGTCTGCAGCGCTGTCAGCTCATCTGGCGAGCACAAGTTCGGGCTCTTCTCGACCCAGGAGGTAAGTCGCATGGGAGCGCCAAAGTTGAATTCGGCAGCTGCGGCCCAGGTGGCGCCGCGGGGTTCTGTGATATAGAACCATTGTTTCTGCCATTCCTTTACCGTCTCCACCAAAGTGCCTTTCGGCCAGACGTTGGCCAGCTTTCTCACCATGGCGCCCCCGCACACCGCGTGCTGGCCATCCACCACTTTCGGCTTCACATTGAAGACCTTAAGCCACAGCCCGAAGTGGGGGTGGATGCGGAGGAAGGCCTCACACACGAAGATCAACGCCGAGATGTTGAGGAAAGAGTTCGGGGCCAAATCATGGAAATCTAGGCCATAATAATACATTAGACCGCAGACGAAGGGGTGAAGTGGAAACCCCAGTCCATGGACGAAGTGAGGGAGGAAAACTACTCTCTCAGTAGGCTTCGGGGTGGGGACGACCTGCCCCTGGGCCGGAAGGCGGTGGGCGATTTCCTTCGCCAAATACCCGGCCGCCCGAAGCTCGACAATGTCTTTCTCCTTGACGGAGGAGACCATCCATTTGCCTTGACCTCCGGATCCGGACATGGTCGGATGCTTTTCAAAGATGGAGAAAGATGGGGACTTGGGCGCTGGAGCTCAAGGATGGAAGGGCAGAGGAAGGGGAAGGCGTGAGTAGACAAGGGCGAATTCTTATCCCCTTATAAAGGGTCGCGAATATCAAGCGCCTCCTCACTCGCCTTAAAACTCGCCTATTCCCAAGGGCTGTGTAAACAGCACGGTTGGGTTACCCATACCCGTATTGATGAGAATCCCGCAATAAGGGGACACGATCTCTGCTTCGACAAGACATGCCAATGGCAACCGCATCTCGAAACAAGGAATGGCAGACACAAAATGGTCCGAATTATGACCGGGCGGACGTGATGTCATGTTGTAAATAGTTGTCAGCGGATTGGACTCGTGGAGTATTATATTCTCTCTGCGGTTGTGTATGGTGTGTGTGACAGGTCCGGATACAATCATTGCGTCCGGAGACTATCTTGGAGTTCGGAAAGAAGGGAACCCGCCTTGCAATGCCGAAGACAAATCTGCGCGCCGGACTCCTCATCATTGAAGCCAGGTTCAGAGGCTACTGAGGGAGTCCTAGACTAAGGGGTCCTCGGACGTCCGGCCTGTTAGCCATGGGCCGGACTGATGGGCTGTGAAGATGCGAAGACCGAAGACTGCACCCGTGTCCGGATGGGACTCTCCTTGGCGTGGAAGGCAAGCTTGGCGACCGAATATGTAGATTCATTTCCTTTGTAACCGACCTTGTGTAACCCTAGATCCTCCCAGTGCCTATATAACCCGAGGACTTAGGCCGGAAAGGAGATATACTTATTACCATAGTCATACAGGCTAGACTTCTAGGGTTTAGCCATTACGATCTCGTGGTAGATCAACTCTTGTAATACTCATATCCATCAAGATCAATCAAGCAGGAAGTAGGGTATTACCTCCATAGAGAGGGCCCGAACCTGGGTAAACATCGTGTACCCTGTCTCCTGTTACCATCGACCTTAGACGCACAGTTCGGGACCCCCTACCCGAGATCCGCCGGTTTTGACACCGACACATACAACACACGCAAACTTGCGTTTCGTTCAAAAAATGTGTGTTTCTGGGCTATAGCCCCATGCACAAAGGAGTTAAGTGTCTAGATGTTCCCACTGGTAGAGTTTATATTTCTCGAGATGTTGTGTTTGATGAATCAGTCTTCCCTTTTTAATCTCTTCATCCTAATGTCAGCGCTCTCCTTCGTCAAGAGATTCTTCTTCCATCTACACTTCGAGATTTTGATCACGGGGGAAACAATTGCACTAACCAACATGATGATAATATTCCTACTGGAACCAGTCCTTGTCTTCCGTGTGTGTAGGTCTCTGAAGAAAACGGAGTTCAAAATGATCAAAATCCCATTCAAAACGAAGCTATATTGCATGTGGAAGAAGAAGACAAAGCTGGCGCGGCGTACGAAGATGATTTGGCGGCGCCTGCCACTCCTGCGCGTCAATCCTCCTCGGATCGGGCGCGGATATCCGCCCAGGATTGCGAGCCGGTCGGCCTGCATGACCAGGGCCGGGCGACGCAATCAGCGACCGCCACGTCTCCATGCGGGGAATCCTCCTCGAGCGCCGGCCCACGCATGCAGCGAACTGCGAGGCGCGGCTCGCACATGCGGCCAACAGGCCCACCTGGCGCGGGATCGGCTGCAACAACGGACGGTGCGGCCATGAATGAGCAGGCCACACTCGCGGCCACTGGATCTGGTGTGGCATCTCCGGGTTCCTCTCCGGGATCTTCTGCAACCAGTGGTGTCGTGTGTCCGCGTGTACAGCAACCTCCACCAGCCACATCAAGAGTCACAACTCGGCTACAAAAAGTTATTAAGAACCCAAAAATAAGAACTGATGGCACTATATCGTATGGCATATTGTGCATTTCAGGTGATCCAACAAAATTAGATGATGCACTTGGAGATCAAAAGTGGAAAAAAGCTATGGATGAGGAATATACAGCTTTAATGAGAAACAAAACATGGCACCTGGTGCCAAACCGGAAAGGTAAAAATATCATTGATTGTAAGTGGGTGTATAGGATCAAGAAAAAGGCAGATGGCTCCATTGACAGGTATAAATCACGTCTCGTTGCTAAAGATTTTAAGCAGCGTTATGGTATTGATTATGAGGATACATTTAGTCCTGTGGTAAAAGCTGCAACCATAAGACTTGTGCTAGCTATTGTTGTGTCTAGGGGATGGACCCTAAGGCAGCTAGACGTACAGAATGCATTTTTTGCATGGTGTTCTGGAAGAGGAGGTCTACATGAGGCAACCACCATGTTATGAAAACAAACAAAAACCTCATCATGTATGCAAACTTGACAAGGCTCTCTATGGTTTGAAACAAGCACCTAGAGCATGGTACTCCAGATTAACTATGCAGTTGAAACGTCTTGGGTTTATTGCATCAAAGGCTGACACATCCCTCTTCATATACAATAAAGCAAATACTGTTATCTTTGTGCTCATATATGTTGATGATATTATAGTTGCAAGCTCTTCTCAGAATGCTACTGATGCACTCCTGCATGATCTAAGCTCAGAATTTGCCTTAAAGGATCTTGGTGATTTGAGTTTCTTTTTAGGCATTGAAGTTAAGAAGTTCAGGATGGTATAGTGTTGAAACAGGAAAAATATGCCACTGAACTCTTGGCTCGGATGGGAATGAAGGATTGCAAGTCTTCACCCACACCATTGTCTTCATCAGAACAATTGTCAGCATATGAAGGAGAGCCACTTAAGGAGGAAGAAAGCACTACATACAGAAGTGCTGTTGGAGCCTTGCAATATTTAACTTTGACACGACCAGATATTTCATTTGCTGTTAATAAAGTATGTCAATACTTACATGCTCCTACTTCTGCTCATTGGACAGTTGTCAAAAGGATCATACGGTATGTTAAGCACAGTATAGGTTTGGGACTACATTTCAGATGTTCCAATTCTACACTTGTCAGTGCCTTTTCTGATGCAGACTGGACAGGCTACAGTGATGATAGAAAATCAACAGGTGGTTTTGTTGTTTTCTTTGGTTCTAATCTTACTTCATGGAGTGCCACGAAACAAGCAACAGTGTCAAGATCAAGTACTGAAGCTGAGTACAAATCATTGGCAAATGCTACTGCTGAAATCATTTGGCTTGAATCTTTGCTTGAGGAATTGGGTGTGAAGCAACATCATATTTCATGTCTATGGTGTGATAATTTGGGTGCCACTTATTTAAGTGCTAATCCTATTTTTCATGCCAGAACCAAGCATATTGAGATAGATTTTCACTTTGTACGAGAAAGAGTTGCAGAGAAGAAGTTGGAGATACGGTTTATTCCTTCCAGAAATCAAGTGGCTGATGGGTTCACTAAAGCTCTACCATACAAGCCATTTGAAGCATTCAAGAACAATCTCAATCTAGGATAGGTAGTTCAGATTAAGGGAGGTTGTTAGACTTAGAGATATTTGTCTCATGTAATCTTAACTACTTCCTCTATCCTTTCCTCTCCCATTTAGCTTCCTATCCTCATCCTGCTGAATCCTAGCGATCGGTGGGTTACTTGTAAACCACGGCAGAGGTTGTTTCTGCCCCGAACCAATATATACCCGCGGCTCCTCTACGGAGGAGTAGGAACGCTTCATCAATCCAATCTAACAGTGTCGTCCTTCCATTGCCGCTCTCTGGTCTCTGCGTTTGTTTTCTTGACATCTTCTGTCGATCACCAATCAATCCAAGTGCTCTGCTCAAACGCCAAATGCGGTCCATCCAGGCAGCCGCCACTAAGCTTTGACTGCAGAAAGAATGACAATGTTTGTCATTCTGCTGCTGCTGGCAGCGCCGCTGCTTCCACTGGCAGTAGCGAAGCGGCCGCCGGGGTGCCGGCGGCAGTGCGGCAACGTGACCCTCCCCTACCCCTTCGGAACCGGAGCGCGCTGCAACCGTGGCGAGGACCGTGGGTTCTGACTGGAGTGCGACGACACGCGCCACCCACCGCTCCACGAGGTCGTCGCCATCTCGCTTGCCTCTGCCGAGGCCACCGTGCTGCTCAACGCGAGTCGCGCCTGCTACGACCGCACCTCCGGCTCCGGGCGCGTTCTTGGCCGGCGGGAGTACCCCATGGCCCTCAACGGCAGCGCCTTCCTCTTCTTCTCCATGAAGAGCAAGTTCGTGGCCATCGGCTGCCCGGACCTGGCCTACTTCGTGGACGACGGAGGGTGCTACGTGATCGGGTGCATGTCAGTGTGTCGGCCATCGGAGCGCGCGCTGCCCGGGTCGTGCCGGGGCGGCGACGGCTGCTACCAGAGCAACATCCCGCTAGGGCTGGCCTCCTACCGCCCGCACGTCCGCAGCTTCGGCCGGCGCCAGCAGCAGCAGGGAGGGATGTTCCTGGCCAACTCCACGGGCTGCGCCTACGCGTTCATGGTGGACGCCTGGTGGTTCTGGTAAGCCGGCTCCCACTTGAACAGGACGGGCGACTTCGCCGTGCCCGTCGTGCTGGACTGGGCCATCAGAGGCGCCGACGCCGAGGGCTCCTGCGCCGCCATGCGGAGAACGCCACCACCTACGCGTGCCGGAGCGCGCACAGCGTGTGCCTGGACTCGACCAACGGCCCGTGTTGCATTTGGTCGGAGACTAGTGGCCCACTAAGCCCAATTACCTACACAGATAATATATGTAGGCTAACCCAATGACATACCTTACTAAAAACCATAGCATAGAAGATCAATTACAACACTTAATAGCTTTGGAGATCCATTACAACACTTAATAGCATTGGAGATCCATTACAACATACATAAGAACATAGCAAATAAGGTTCTTACATAAGAAACTAAAGTTCAAATGCATGGCCAAACACTAGGTTAACTTCACATTCCCCCAAAATGTACACCCATATAATCAATTCAGACAGTTAGGCCACATCCTTATATATAGGCCTTGGATGTACTTACTTCACCAACATATCACAGCAACTTCATGACTCAAGGATGGCCTTGATTTGCTCTAACTTCTCCTTGCTGCCATACCCATCTTTCAGCAGCTCAGTAACAACTTGCTCAAGCTTTGCCTTCTCCTTCTTAAGAACATCTCTGTCAACTTCAACATCCTTCATAGCCTTCCTGGTGTTCTTGATGATATCAGCTTGGCTCTGCAAAATGCAACTCTGCTCATTTGCAAGTTTAAGCTTTTCCATCTGCACCTTCAACCTAGCTTTCTCCTCTACCTCCTCCTTCTTCTTCTCAAGTTCTTCCTCCTCCACTTGTTTCTGGTTCACCTTCTCCACCCTACCATCCTGCCAATCAAACATCTTGGATACATCATCAACAAGCTCGGTGTACTCAATGCAAAGCTTGTCATTTTCAATCTTAAGCTTGGCTAACTCCCTTTCATGTTCACTCTTAACCTTGGCCAACTCCTTCTCAAACTTCTCCTTGTCAAGTACCCTTCCTAGGTTCTGCTCATGGAACATTTCCCATAGCTTGCACAAACATCTCTGAAGAACAGGAGGCCAACGCCCATCAACCCACTCTACAACACCACAATTCACACCATTTTCCTGCATTTATAAATGTGATAAGTTATTACAAGTGGAGTAGTAGCTTATTTCAATGCCAATGCCATGATTAACTTGAAATTTTCTAACAATGAATAACATAAATGAGATATGATAAGTTATTACAATGTCATGATTAAGTTTGCAAAGTAACAAAGAAAAACATAAGTGACTGTCATATCAGTAACAAACTGCTGCATCATGTGAGGCTAGTGAACATCCATATGTAACAAACTTAATTGACATCTAACCTGGACTGGGCAGCCATAGAAACGCCTTCATGTTACAATGCCTTCAAAATCAACATGCTTAATAGGCCTCATTTGGTGCATAATGCACTTGGGTTCAGCAAGCTCAAGTTGGCCATAGAAAAGGGGCTCCACAATGGTGTCTGGTTCCTCCTGCAACCAAAATAACCAAAAGAACACTGGTTTCAATCACCACCCAAAACCACAATCAACTTGCACTATTCATTAACCCTAAACACTCAACAAATCCCCAAATCAGTATGAACCCTAACACTGTACAGAGATGAACCCTAGGTTAGCTCAATCCTAAAACCAACCCCCACCCTCACTAATCAAGAACCATATCACAGAGACAACAACAACACTAAACTAAGCAAGATCCATGGCTGTAGCCTAGGCCTACTAGCATTTAACCCTAACCCTAGGTGGCAAGGAAAAACTTACCATAAGTCCCATGTCCATGCTTACGACCTCGCAGTCCTCGTCGTTCTAGGAAGGCATGGCGGCAAGGAGGTCGACGGCGACCGGCGGCGAGCTCGTACTAGAGCAGGGGAGTGGGAGCAGGGGAGTGAGCGAGCAGGAGAGTGAGCGAGCAGGGTGCGGCCCGACCGATGGAGGGGTATTTACCCTGGTTCCGACCGAACTGGTCGGGCTAACGGCCATCAACAGCTGTGCCGTGAGCGCGCGTGGCCACGTGGCCTGACCGGTGGGTCCAGAACGTCAGAATAACGGTTAAAATGCTAGTCACTGATTTTGGGTTTTATGAAACAGCCGACCACGCGATTGATAGTTTTCTAAGAAAAATTAAAATGTGGCAGTTTTTTGGAACCCTAGCCTGTAAACTAGTAGTTTTATGCCATTTACTTGATTTTATTTGGATGTTGGAGTGTATCTAGGTCTTAAAATTAAGAGCATAAACAGCACATTTTTGGAGAAAAGTCGATCTTTCGTCAAAGAAGATCATGGGTACACAACTTCACGGTTTGAAGTGGCGGTGATTTGAATTTAACATTGGTGTATTTCTACTAGGCATGCTATAGGGCCAGGACATCTCCTTTCCATCAAAATCAGTTTCGCTTCACCAAATTCACTTAGGAGCAGTTCTATAGGCTTTATCAAAGATAATGTTTATATTCCATCTAGCTCCAGCTTCAAGAACGAATATTTGATTGGTATTCACTTACTGGTGGCAGTGGTGGATAATTTTCCGCCAACTCCAGCTTCTAGAGTTTTTAAGAGCACCCCTGAAGAGCTTCACAAAAAACAAGGAGTTGTACCCAGATTCTCATTCTTTTACGGAGCGGCATATCGTGAAGCTACATCGTTTGGCTTGCGTTTTCTAGAGAGGGCATGTGATGATGCGTGCGGGTGCCTTTTCATTGTAACAAAAAACTGTATATGATCAAGGTAACTTTGCATTGTATTTAGCGAACACCACTCTAAAATCAACGTACTTTTCATCAGAACAGCCTCTTAATAATATCAACTTTAGATGACATCATGTAAATAGTACAAATAGTACATAAGTTGAAATGAGGTTTATCGTCTCAAAATTAAAACAGTTCATTTATTTTCAAAGAATTGTCATGCATTCATCAAACATAAAAGCAAATAATCATGTGGAAACCACCCTGTCGATGAGAAGTCGGTGGATCAGTATTTGGAAGATATGAAACTCACATGCGGTGAAAGAAATACTGCATTTGTCCTTGTGTTCGAATTTAATTTTCAGGTTTACATAACACCTCCCCTACATCCGGCATTTAGTTTTTAACAAGAATGTATTTAATTTTCAGGTTTACATAACACCTCCCCTACATCCGGCATTTAGTTTTTAACAAGAATGTTCATGCATCTCGCCAGGGTCCACGTTGCGATCGATGCTTTGAACAGTGCCGCTTTGTTCGTTCGTCTAGAAACGATGCGGCTGGCTCTTTCGTGTTCCTTCTCGTTTTCTCCTCTTGTCTTTTCGTGAGTTATAAATAGGCTTTGCCTCCTGTGATCTCCTAGTGGTACGTGGGCTTTGTTTCTTCTCTTCCATCTACATTGATTGAATTACATGGTTCGTTCTTCTTCTACCTGTATGTTAGGGTCTCTCTACTGATCTCACGAATCACTTACAGATACAAGGATTTGGGTAGCTAGATTACATGAACAAGCAAGAACAAGGGGATTGAGGAGGAGAGCCAGAGGTGGGAGAGGAAGTCGCCGTGCCGTTTCAGTCGTGATCCAACCGGATGACCTGCTCGATCCTGGCTCCATGGCATGGATGCTAGGCCCGACCCTCTCATGCCGGCCCACGGCCCACCCGTGGAGGGTTGCTAACACTGTAATGGTCCGTGGCGTCCAGGCCAGCCTCTTCGGGTGCGTGGGGCTATGGTTGGTCGCTGTGCTGCTGCCGGAGCAGTCCCCGCCGTCCAGGTCGGCCTCCTGCTATACGTGGTGCTGTTATTGGGCGTCGTGGTGGCCGCGGTGTTGTGCTGGGCCGTTCTGCATTCATGGCGGATGTCGTCGCCGCCTTCGTTGCTGGGATCGATGCCCTCGGCCATTGAGGAGAACTGTTGCGACTACTGCGGTTTCTCTCATGGCGGTTTCCGAGATGGTGATCCTGTCCTTGCACCGGCGGAGGCCGTAGCCCGAGAGGGACGACTGGAGAGACCCGGCCTTAGAGCGAACTACCACGAGCTCCTTTGAGTTTGCCCAATATTGTATGAGCGCCGCGCCGGGAATCTGAGGTGGGTGCTTCCTCTTCCTCCCCAGATTGAGCGCTCCGCGGCAAGCATCACACCACGCTACGCACTGAGGGGCGCCGTGCTGTTGCTGTCTGCGGCCTGGCTCACTGTGCGGTTTGGCCGTCACCATCCGGTAGTTACATGGAGGGGTGCGCGGGGGCCGAAGACGAGGCAGATGAACTGCTGCTGCTCACATTATCAGGCCGCATGGAAGTTCCCTTGCACGAAAACGAGCTGCTGCTGCTCTCTCCTTCTCGGATCCCCAGGTGCACTCTCGCTTACTTACTAATCGGTATGTTCGTCGATTGCAGCATCGACGTCACCAGCTATGTCGCCGGGTTTGATACCCGGACTGGTCTTGCAAGCACGAGCCGGGCGACGCCATGGCGGCCGCCGTGCTCGCTGCCGACGCGACGGTCGTGGGCAGTAGGTGATGGGTGAGATAGCCTTAAGCGAGAACGCGCACGTGATCCCGGTCGCATCTTTGTTGGCTGCTCCGGTGGTTCCGTCGTCGCCGTCGCCGTCGCCGCAAGACTCGCCCACCTCGCCCTCCGCATCGACATCGGCGGCAGCGCCAGGGTGTGCCTGCCCTGACTCCGAGGCGGCGGCCGCGACGGACATCCCCGACACGCTGTTCTACTGGTGCGTGCGCGACGTAGTCCTTTTTTCTCTCTTTGCCATGCAGAATAATGGTGGTAGCAGTAGCAGCCTGGTCTATTGTTACCCGCAAACTTTTGTGGTAGCTGCTCTTTTAGCCCTTAGTTTGATGCTTTCCATTTCAGGGTTTGTACATTGGATGATCATTGGAGTAGTAGTTAACAACTAAGGAGAGTCTTTAACGGCCATACTTTAGTTAAGCTCGATGCTACTACTTCTGATTATTTTAACATAGTCCAAAGTTGGGCAGAACATGCATACACGGGTACACCAACATGTACAACTTTAAAACTAATCTATATCTACATCTATATCTATACCTACTAATAAAGCAAGGTGATATTCTTGGTTTCGTCCTGCTTAGGTGATTTTATTGGTTACATTAAAAAAAATTGGAAAGAAAAAGCACCGCATCGCTAGCAGTTTGTGTCACAAGGAAAAGCACAGGGATACGAATCCTTTCCTTGATGCGAAGGAAGCGGCGAGGACGACCAAGCGGAGGATGGCAGCCGCGAGACTTCGCCGGTACTCGGCGAATTCGTTGATGCGAAGGACTTCACATCGGCCAGCAACGCTGTGAGGACGGTTGCAAACGCATGGATACCGGCTAACGGATCGTAGCCCAGATCGTGGCCAGTGACTTCAGTGTTGTCCACCCCCATCACTTCCTCATGAATCTCTGAACCCACGACGAGCGCATGGGCAAGGATCGGGTTCCCGCAGAGGACGAGACATCACGCCTGGCCGTGCCGCCCGGGTCTGCCGCGCTGGTGGTCCGTCACGAACCTCTACTTATGTGCAATGTCGGAATTCATCCAAGCAGATGTACGCGCATGCACAACCAGCTGATCAGGCACCAAGAGCCCAGCTACCTACGTGCATGCCGGCCGGACCTCATCCAAGCAGATGTACTGGTATGAGTTCACGTAAAATGACAGTTTTATGATCGGCAGTTCAGCAGATGGATTCGCACTAAATTTTCTGACTTTTCCCCCATCGAGACGTTGACATTTTCTGGTACGTGAATCCCTCTTGGTACCAATTTCTGGACTTATGTCTCCCTGGCTTATCCTAGAAGCTTGATAATAGTCTATTATACTTCATATATTTAATGACAGCTACACTGGTCGGTTCTAAAGAAAACCTAGAAACTTCATATTTCTGGTACACCTAGCTTTATTGCACATGTTGGATTTTTCCGATGTGGCCAAACCCCCCAAAAAAAAAAGGTCACTATGTCTTTGTCTCAACAGCATCAGGCGCAATATGACCGCTTTGGTGGTAGCTTGCCAAGATCACACGCTGCTTCGTGGTTGACAGTGCCGGTTCTGATGAGAATACTTGTAATATTATGGCAATTGTTTTTTTTTTTGAAAAATTGTAATGCACATCAGAAACAATCTAATCACAAATTCGCCAATGAGATATAATATACCTCTTTTTGTCACCATGTACAACAATTCACAATTGTTGCATATTATGTTTGATAGTAGTTTTACACACATCTTATTTTTGTCTGATATTTCTAATTCGTACAAACCAATGCAGATGCACAGGTTGAGCCCACCAAGCCCAGCCTCTAGGATTGGTTGGAGATCCAAATATATGTCTATTCATATAACATAATTTGCATACAGGGTGAAGTCCCCAATTGAAAAGGCTTGGTCATATATGCTACAATTACATGTTCAAGTTGTTGTTTCTATAATATTATTTCATAACGTTCCAGTTAGTTTTTTCTGAACCCATGCACATACATGAGCATGTACACATATCTGGTGTGGATGAAATTTAATCTGGTTATGTATATGCATGTAGCTCAGTTGCGTTGATCAATTTATTGCAAGTTAATCAATAATCAAGACAGTGATGGATTATTAATTTTCTTGCGAAAAAGTGATGGATTTTTTTTCAAGAATGGTCCTTGTGAGTTTTTCTAATATTGTTGAATTTGTTTGAGTGGTATTTTTTCAAGTTTCTAAGTATATATTTATTTACTTTTATACCCGTTGCAATGCACGGGCATATGTGCTAGTTAATTTTATTGGATACACCAACATGTATAGTCCTTAAACAATTCATTTCTTTGTTAAGGTATTCTTTTTTGGACATCCTTTCTTAAGGTATTAGTATAACTCCTCTATTCACATACGTAAAGGATTTCCTTTTTTTGTGGAGATTTTCTCGGATTTACAAGCAGAGTTCTATGGGCTTGCTATTTGTAATTCTTGGGTCACTGAGTGGTACACTCCTTGGGTGGACATGGCGATTCATTATGGGTATTTTTTATCAAACTGGGTGGTATGGTAAGGAGTCTTTAACGCTCCTTGGGTACACATGGAAGATTTAATGTTGAATTTTCAAGCTAATGTTGCCCTAGGGAAATACTACTAGGGAGTATGATTATTCAGATTTTGCTTTCATGGTATAGGTATTTATGCAGTCGCTTAATCATGCAACTTTTACCAAAATCATATACCAAAGTGTTGTCACTTTGATGGAGGTGAGCATTTTAAAATTTCTTGGTTAGATTTGATATAAAATATGGTCTGAATTTTGGACTGCAGTACAATATGCTACTGATTAGGCAATCCTGAGAATATGCTAAGTAGCATGACCTTGATTGTTAGGATTTCAGCAAGGTGCCAAACTACTAATATGCGTTTGTGTCTTTTGCGATTTTTGTTGATACACATTTATTTCTTTGTTTGTTACCAAGAAAATGCGTATATGGCAGACAAAATAACTGAGGTTCTAACTACATGTCAGTGGCACAGTACTGTTATACTTTGGAATGGAGGGAGTACAATTTTTTATTATAGATTGAGTAATTATAATTCAATTTCCAATTGCTTGATATGCTTTCTTTGTTTGTTTTCAATAAAACTAATCATGTATCACATTTACACAACACACTCACATGGATTTGAGATGGGGGTTCATTTCTTTTCTGAAGAGCGGCACCTCTTAGTAACTGTTCAATTTTCTCTAATAAATAGAAAGGTTTCATATTGAATCCGTCACTCTCAGACAGAGAGCATGTCTTATTGTGGTAATGGATACCTCTTAGTAACTGTTAAATTTTCCCTAGAAAATAGTAAGTGTTCTTATTTAATCAGTTCACTCTTGACAGAGAACATGTCATATTTTGGTATGGCTGCCCATTCTCCCATGCGGACTGGGATCAGGTGACATTGCTTCACGCAGTCACGCCGTAACATGCGGCTGTGCATCTACCATTGAAGCAAAATCTAACGTCTCACAATGACCCAACTGAAAAAACGATTCGGACTTGGCTTTTTCAGTCATTCGACGGTAGCAAAACAGTGATCGGTTTGCCAAATAGTAGAAACTACATTCGTACACATTGTACCAATCTACTCCCTTAGTTACCACGTGATATATGTGGTTAGCAATTCAAACTAATCCAAAAAAAAAATCTACTCCCTCAGTTCCTAAATATAACTCTTTTTAGAGATTTCAATATGGACTACATGCGGATGTATGTAGACGTACTTTAGAGTGTAGATTCACTTATTCTGCTCTGTATCTAGTTCATATTAGAATCTCTAAAAAGACTTACATTTGAAAAATAAAATATTTATACATTGAAATTGAGAACTTGGACCGATCAAACTTGCATCAGCCAATTCATCAATGCATCCACCCATTAGAAACTGAAAAATAAATCATACTTAGAGCATCTATAGTTGGGGGCCTCAAACCCTCTGAAACGTCCGGGTGGACGACCCGGTCAAAAAAAAACGACCCATCCGGACTCCTCAAACCGGTCTCAGATGCTCTGGCTGACCGGCACATCTCATATCCAGCCCATATCTGGGGCGACCCGAGCGTGCCTGGGCGCGTCCTATGTCGCATCCAATCCACGTCCTCCTCCGCCGCGTCATCCGCCATGGCCGCATCAGTGTTCTCCTCCGCTGCGTCCACCATGGCCGCGTCGGGCTCCTCCTCCTCCTGCTGCTCCACCACCACCTCCGCGTCGGCCTCTTCCTCCTCCTTGTCCTGCTCTGGCGATTCCTAGGAGCCAGTCTGGCTACGATCCTGGCTCCAAGCAGAGCCCTAATCTCCTTGAGCAGCTTGAGGCGCCGCTCCGGCGTGCGCATTGCCTACGTGGTCACCCACTGCCTGGCCATGGCTGTAGTGACCGGCGAGCGAAGAGGGAGGTGCGGGGCCGGCTGGCGGCGCGGAGAGGGAGGCGGAAAGGGAGATAAGTGGAGTATCAAGGGCTGGGGGCGCCATTCGGCTTAAAAAGCGAGACTTAGCCCAAGGTCGGTGAGCCGGAGCGGCGCAACGCGGTGTTCACGCCCCTGGAGAAGACGCCCGTCGGACTGTTGGGTTTCCGAACGATTTCGCGTGGGACCGCAACGTCAGTCCGATGAGGCGGACACGTCCGGGCGCGCCCATATCCACCCCAGATATGGACTGAATATGATGGGTGCCAGTCGGCCCGGGCGTTTGAGCCTAGTTTGAGACGTTCGGATGGGCGAGGTTTTTTTGACCGGGCTGTCCGCCCAGGCGTTTGAGGCGGGTTTGAGACGCTCGGCTGTAGATGCTCTAAGTATATTTTTTTTCCGGTTCTCTAATTGGTGGATGATGGCTGGACGCATTGATGAATTGGTTGATGCATGCTTGATCGGTGTCGGTTCTTGATTTCAATGTATACATATTTATCTTTTGAAATGAATGTATGCGGATAGACAAACCGATCGCTGTTTTGCTATTGTCGAATGACTGAAAAAGCCAAGTCCGAATCGTTTTTCCAGTTGGGTCATTGTGAGACGTTAGATTTTGCTTCAATGGTAGATGCACAGCCGCATGTTACGGCGTGACTGCGTGAAGCAATGTCACCTGATCCCAGTCCCTCTCATGCATATCTTGGACCGGCATTGTGGTACAGAATAGACCATGTTCATTGAGTTTAAAATAGACAAGATTATAGGTAATTGAGTGGATCAAACACCACCATCAATGATTATAACTACGATGTACTTCCTCCGTAAAGAAATATAAAAGCATTTAGTTCACTAAAGTAGTGATCTAAACGCTCTTATATTTCTTTACAGAGGGTGTACTTGAAGTGACCAAATATTCTGCTTTCACCGCAAGAGAAGGCACACATCAAGAAATGTCAGTTCAACATGGCCCGCAAGCAGGTAATTAACCGTCCGACAAAATGAGTTTACAAGGCAGACTCAAACATATGAGACAATTTCTTCGATGGTAATTTTTTTGCTATACGTGTACATAAGCGTACATGTACAGAAGATCCAATCATCACCTATACCGGCGCAAGCCACCCATGGCCATTGGTCACATGCAACAATTTGCAAAGGCTCTTTACTACTTCCTCACGGGCAGCAATCATGCAGTGAGCTCCACCAGAATGATGTGGACCAGAAGAAAACGCATTGTGTTTATTCTTAATAGAAATGTATCAACATGTGCTTTGTGTTCCCGATCGAATATGCACCACACATGGTAA
Organism: Triticum aestivum; assembly: GCF_018294505.1. Classification (NCBI taxonomy): domain Eukaryota; kingdom Viridiplantae; phylum Streptophyta; class Magnoliopsida; order Poales; family Poaceae; genus Triticum; species Triticum aestivum. The sequence continues at coordinate 385,343,374 of NC_057808.1, read as the reverse complement.
TAATAATGTATCCTTTTCAGTTTGCTTCTAAGCATGGTTTCCTTTTTATGATTGCAACCTTATCCATGTAGTTCTTTCACTTCAAATTGAAACTCACTGCATATAACAAAGACAATATGTGCAAACATCACATATCGATGGGGCGCGGCGTGCCACCGCGCGGGCATTGCTAGTAACTTCTAAACCTGCCTTACATCAAGTTTTCACATAGAGGTCTCATAACAGACAACCCCTGAGGCTCATCTCCGGCCAAAAGAATCATCATATGGAGAAACGTAGCCAGGATACCACACAATCCTGAATATTTCTTTTATTCCGCCTCTCATTTTCAATAGATTAACAAAAGAAATCAGAACTCGCCTTCCATACTTCTTCAATCCCGCCACGTCGAACATGAATGTACCAACGTACAGAAAGAAAAGTGGCAACCTACCATGAAATACCATTTTAGTTAGAGCACTACTAGATAAATCAAAATATGGCAACATGGGTAAGAACAGTGAGAGAATGTAAAAGAAAGGCTGTATAATTGCTACGAATTATTTAGGGAACATTAAAGTTAGTTCTAACTAAATCTTAGGTCCAATGTATATCATACTGATATTAGGGATAGCTGAACAATTGAATATAAAGACTTTGTTTGGATGCTGCATGGTGTAGCAATTCTTATCTACCGAGGACTTCTAATATGATTTACAGTTCAAAACTGATCGGTGATTACCAGCCTCTAATAGATAAGATACCAATGGAGAACCGAAAACAGATATCTTTCTGGGCAAGGATTACAATTGCCAAGGATGTGCTACCACTAACAAGAACAGTGTACTATGTATGTTTGTGTAAGCTCCTACTATCAAGATAGTGAACTATAACTAGGAGAAAATCCATGGGCATTGTTCCTGTAGATGAGTGCCTGCTTCAATGATTCAATGATAGGTCAAAGCCAAAGTGCTAACAAGCCATTCTCCTCCAAAAGACCCAGTGCTTTTTTTGGTCCACATGCAGCCTGAACTGTGATGCTCTCTGAATTGATTCAAAATTCGGGGATAGGCCTTCAACACATCATTGCTCTTTGAGACCAATAAGGTGATCAGACAAATCCAAGATGAAAATTCAAAAACGTGTTATAGCACCTTGGTCCTTTGTCTGCCATCATGAAGAGTACCTCTATCTTTTGGCCATGAATTATGACACTAGCTTCAGAACAGGCGTTCGGCATGGGATGTGATAGTTATGTCTCCCACTAGATGGTATGTATAAAGCAAAAATATTTCGGTAGCAGGTCTCTTACCAAACAACACAGACAAGTCACACTTTTTAATGAGATGGCCCAGGCTCAACAGTTGCAGCTTCAAGCCCTCTCATCAATGTGCCTATATCAAACCGCTGTAGATGTACCAACATGGATTTGGTGACAGCACTGAATGCTTGACAACCAGAATATTATGTTTTGAGCCAGATACAGTATGTATGGCCAAGGAGAAGCGATTGCTAACACAAAGCTCTCATCTGGTTAGCTTTGTATGGTAGGATTTTGACGGCAAATATTTTACAAGAGGGACTGGCCATACATGAAAGCATGCCCTTACTTAAGATCTAGCTCCAGAGACAACATCCTTGTTCCCACTGCAACTATGCCAACATAATGTTAACATGCAGGCAGTTTCTTGTGCCTGTGTTGTGATCCTTTTTCAAACCAACATAAACCAGCCTTGTAGGGGATGCAGCTACCAGATGAAGAAATCATATAATGGTTAATGTATTTCAAGTTCTTTTCATCCTTATTCTTATAAACCAGAATCTGCAATCTTATGTATTGAAAGGAGAAGCGACAGAAGAGAACAACATATTTCCAGAGCGCTCCTAGATTCTCGTGGTCAATACTGTTTCTGATAAACTTGTGTTCTCCTATTTTAGTCCATCACAGTGAACTATCTCAACATCCAGTTTCAATAAATGGTACTCCCTCCGTCCCAAAATTCTTGTCTTAGATTTGTCTAAATACGGATGTATCAAGTCACATTTTAGTATTAGATACATCCGTATCTAGACAAATCTAAGACAAGAATTTTGAGACGGAGGGAGTACCAAAAATGGTTTTCGACTTTCACTGGTACATGTTTATAAGTGACCATGTAATACAGTAACCTGCTCTCATGGAAGATGGTAAAATTTGGTAAAGAAAAGTTACTATGGACTCCAGGAATAGTTTCATTTTCATTGTCCTTTTTCCCAAGAAGAAAATCCGGTCTTTTTTGTGCGTATAATATTCATAATACATTTTGTTGCAGGATATAATTTCCACTCCTCTCTTCTTTCAACCTTTCTCTTCATTTTGGATGTAGATTTCACTCAAACGTATTTCCGGTTCTGATTGAGATTTCTCAAGTCTAGTTAGTTTCCCAACAACATTTTTCTGGGTCAGTAGTGTATCTCCAAATATCCTACTTGTCAGCATAATTCTTTTGATATAGTAATAGTTGATATTGTGTCCCTTATTATAGATGGAGAAAGAATGGTTACAGTCTTACAGGTTATCTACTCCACTATAAGTCTGTAACATTAACTATTTACGTACAGTGATCTTGCTATAGGTGATGCAACTACCACATTAACTAGTTCTATAACGGAAGTTCACAATTAGTAGAGGATACCAAACAATTTAAAGCTGGTGCACTTAATTACCAAACAAAGAAGTCTTACGATGCATACTCACCTGATAATATCAAGAAGTACATATTTATTCTTGAAATCCTTAAGGGCCATGAAAAGCAAGAACCCTGCATCGAAAAGTTTTCAATAAGCACCACATATGATGAGAAAAGGTAGCTTAAATCATTACAAACAACAAAGAAAAATGGCATGCGATCTGCAAAGGTGAAGATCTGTTCTGAATTTCGATAGACGCGATTAAAGGTCAAAATTGATACTTAATGTTGTTGTTATTTTCTGTGTGGGAAAGCTGTTGAACAAGGAATCCAGAAGGTCAAATGATGATTATAGAACTAATAACTGGTGACTTTTACAATCGCAAGTTCTTAATCACGCTGTCTTATGGTACACCACACAGCCATCAGTTTGTTGTTTGGAAATTATTCATTAAATATAAGATCTTGAAGTGTTGTCTCTAGAAGTAGTAGGTAAGGATGGACATGCAAAAGTAATGGCACTACTTGAGCCAATGATAGGATATGCATTATAATTTCAAAATGTTTGTACATTTGAGTTAATCGGATACTGATATATTCCATTATAGTGGCTACTATTTGAAGAATCAAAATAAGCAGAAGTTACTATAGAACTTTTTGAGCCGTAAGCTTCAAATGTGGAGACCTAGCTTCAACAAGAAAGATTAATACAGTAGTATATTTTTTCTTTCAGTTTGACTTTTGCTCACTACAGGAATACCAGGAATGCATTCATGCTACGAAGGATAACATTCTGCTGGTGCTTCGTAATGGATCAAGTTGAGTAACCATGAGATCTTGGTACAATGACCCAGCTTCTTTCTACATGTAACTACATTAGTATTTGTAAGATTCTAGGAGACTTATTATGTATAACAATTGACTTCAGGATTTTACTTGCAGCACAAAAGTACACTACATGAAAGATGTTACACTGCTGCATTTATGAATATTGTTATAGGTCCAAGAATGGCATAACACATCAGCTTATTCCCCACCCACCCCCACCACAAAATGAGTCAAGTCATGAGAAGGCAGAGAGCATTAGTTCAGTTAAAAGAGTAAATACCGAATTTCAGCCGGTTAATTAAACTGTTGGATTTGCGCAGCCGATGCAGTTCTGATGATACGACACTGAGCTTATATATGATGTAGCCAAGAGCAGCATCAACAAAGATGGGAGGGGCTGCCCTCCACAGTTGGTAAACACCAACGAGTCCAGCAAAAACACCTACAGACAAAGATAACTCAGTATTCAGTAACAAAAGCAGGGTTCAGAGACAGCATATCAGAATCGCCTGTGGGAACAACTGAAGCACACCAAAGAGCATGCCAATCTGGTAGTCTTCAAGGTCGTAAACTGTGTTGAGAGAGCGCATGTCAGAAATGTTGACGAGCAGGGGCCTGAACATGTCGGCCGTCGCCGCCTTCAGCGCCTCCCATCCCTCAGTCATTCCCCTATTCTGGAAGCAATGTCCCCCCGTGCGACGCCGACGAAAAGCGGAGCAGCGCTGAAGAGTGAATGCCGTAGTTTAGGAGCCATCTGAATTAGTAATTCTCATGAAGGGAAAATAATTACCACTGTCCGTGGAGACACCGAGGGCGGTGACAAGGAAGCCCTCAGCGGAAGCTCCCTGATCCCGGCACGCATGGGAAGAATGGCGCTGCGGCCATCTCCGTTCCGAGGGGCCTTTATTCTATGCGCCGCCATGTGTGCGGCGGCGCCTCCACTGCACCGTAGAGCCACCATGCTAGGGGAGGATGGATACAAACAATGGCGGCGGTGTGACGGCAATAAGCAGCTTCGATTGGGAGGATTTGTGGAGAATACGATGAAGGATAGGGTTGTGGAGGTCTGGGGAGGAGTGTGGGTGAAGGTTGCTGGGAGAAGCGGTGACGGCGCGCCGCCGCGGCGGGGAAGACGGGAGTGACGGGTTCGCTGCTCTCCCCTCTCCGCTCTTTACAGGAATCAGGAATCAGGATTGGGGAGCCTAGGAGAAGGATGGACGGGGCCGCGAGGAGGAGAGTGCAGAGAGGTAGGGCGGGCTCGTGCGGGGAAGAGGGCGGCAGGGGACCGGCGATAACGGCGGGGGTGGCGGAGGAGCTCCGGCGGCGGAGGGACTGTCGGACGGGGACTCGGAGCTGGGCGAACGGGCCGAACAGGGCAGAGCGTGTCTTTTTAGGGTATTTTTGCCAGGGGCGATCCTGTCCTTTTATACATTTCCTAATTCCTGTAAAATTAACTAAAACTGGATTATTTTTTCGTCGGAGATTTCTTTTGCAAAAAACATCATATCTATTATAAAAGTTTACCGGAAGTACTACAAAGTATCTCAAATATAATAAAATTTATATCGAGGTTCTAAGAGCAAGACCCAAACCGACGGCGCATTTGTCCGCTTTTTGTCCGTTTGGGTTGGCCGCCCGCCCGGCGTCCGCCCAGTTTTGCATTTGGGTGGGCAATGCGCCCAACGCGCCGACCCATTTCATGTCCGCATTCAACTTTTAAATAAAAAAGACCCGCGGCCGATAATGCCAGCGGCCATGTCTCATGCCGGCACCATGCCAGCGCCGGCATACAATACCGGCTTCAGAAAATACCACAGTTCACGCTGGCGCACTCACCAGCCGGCCGGCACACATGCCAGCACACAAAAAATGATGGGACGTGAGTTCGACCACGCCATCGCGGCTCCCGTGGTCATGCCGGCATACAAAAAAGATGGCCCTCGACGCCATAGATCACTCGTCGTCGAACTTGAGCATGTCGGCCTGCATCTTCTCGAACCACGGCCTCTTCCTTGGCGACAAGGCGTTGAGATCCACCTTCATGATCTCCACCCCGGTCTGTTGGGAACGTAGCAGAAATTTAAAATTTTCTACGTATCACCAAGATCAATCTATGGAGTCATCTAGCAACGAGAGAGAGGGGAGTGCATCTACATACCCTTGTAGATCGCGCGCGGAAGCGTTCAAGAGAACGGGGTTGATGGAGTCGTACTCGTCGTGATCCAAATCACCGATGATCCTAGCGCCGAACGGACGGCACCTCCGCGTTCAACACACGTACGGAGCGGGGACGTCTCCTCCTTGATCCAGCAAGGGGGAGGAGAAGTTGATGGAGATCCAGCAGCACGACGGCGTGGTGGTGGAAGTAGCGGGATCCCGGCAGGGCTTCACCAAGCGCAAGCGGGGAGGAAGAGGTGTCACGGGAGGGAGGGAGGTGCCAGGGCTTGGGGTGCTGCTCCCATGCACCTCCCCACTATATATAGGGGTGGAGGGGGCTGGTTTCTTGCCCTCCAAGTCCATTGGGGCATTGGCAAAGGTGGGGGAAAGAAATCCCATCATTTCCCTTCCCCACCGATTGTTATCCCCCTTTTTTAGGGATCTTGATCTTATCCCTTCGGGATATGATCTTATTCTTTCTAAGGTGGGATCTTGGTGCGCCTTGACCAGGGGTGTGGGGCATGGCCCCCACTACCCACGTTCATGTGGTCCCCCATGCAGGTGGGCCCCACTTCGGAACCTTCTAGAACCTTCCCGGTACAATACCGAAAAATCCCGAACATTTTCCGGTGGCCAAAATAGGACTTCCCATATATAAATCTTTACCTCCGGACCATTCCGGAACTCCTCGTGACGTCCGGGATCTCATCCGGGACTCCGAACAACTTTCGGTTAACCGCATACTAATATCTCTACAACTCTCGCGTCACCGAACCTTAAGTGTGTAGACCCTACGGGTTCGGGAGACATGCAGACATGACCGAGACGACTCTCCGTTCAATAACCAACAGCGGGATCTGGATACCCATGTTGGCTCCCACATGTTCCACGATGATCTCATTGGATGAACCACGATGTCGAGGATTCAATCAATCCCGTATACAATTCCCTTTGTCAATCGTACGTTACTTGCCCGAGATTCGATCGTCGGTATCCCAATACCTTGTTCAATCTCGTTACCGGCAAGTCACTTTACTCGTACCGTAACGCATGATCCCGTGGCTAACTCCTTAGTCACATTGAGCTCATTATGATGATGCATTACCGAGTGGGACCAGAGATACCTCTCCGTCATACGGAGTGACAAATCCCAGTCTCGATTCGTGCCAACCCAACAGACACTTTCGGAAATACCTGTAGTGCACCTTTATAGCCACCCAGTTACGTTGTGACGTTTGGTACACCCAAAGCATTCCTACGGTATCCGGGAGTTGCACAATCTCATGGTCTAAGGAAATGATACTTGACATTAGAAAAGCTCTAGCAAACGAACTACACGATCTTGTGCTATGCTTACGATTGGGTCTTGTCCATCACATCATTCTCCTAATGATGTGATCCCGTTATCAATAACATCCAATGTCCATAGTCAGGAAACCATGACTATCTGTTGATCAACGAGCTAGTCAACTAGAGGCTCACTAGGGATATGTTGTGGTTTATGTATTCACACATGTATTACGGTTTTCAGTTAATACAATTATAGCATGAACAACAGACAATTATCATGAACAAGGAAATACAATAATAACCATTATATTATTGCCTCTAGGGCATATTTCCAACACGGTCATCATGCTTGCAAGAGCCACTTCTTTTGCCTTTGTCTTGGCGTTGGCGGCCTCGATCTCTAGCATCTTGGCTTGCTTCTCCGCCTCGAGCTCGAACATCTTGGCTTGCTTCTCGGCGTCAAGATCAAGCCTCCGTCTGTCGCGCGCGTTTCCTCGTGCCGCCGGACGACGAGCCACCGACCACCGGGGTGGCGTTGAGGTCGATGGGCGCGGGCGCGGGCGTGGAAGGCGCGACCACGCTCACGTCGGGTGAGCACTCCCCGGAGAAGCGGGAGGCCTGCAGATAGATGTGGAAGTTGGGGACCGGGTTGCAAGTCGACGCGCGGGGTGAGTCGGGCAGCACCATCCGAGGAAACGCCGACGAGCCGGTGCTGGCCGCGGCGACGGCGGCTTGGAGGACGCTGTGCTGGCTAGGGTTTACCCCTAGCATGTAGAGCGCCTCCCTCGTTGCCGCGGCGACGCGGGCGTTGGTGAACTCCTGCTGCGCGGCGGCGACGGCGACGGCGGCCTGCGCGGCGGCCTCATCCCTCGCGTCCGCGGCGTGCCTCCGGCCCTTCCTCTTGGCCGACTCCCTTGCCCGCTGTTCGGGCGTCAGCGCCTTCTTCGGCTTGGTTGCGGCGGCGGTCTTGCGCGGGGCACGAGGCTTGCCTTTCCCGGAGGGGGACGACGGCGCCGGACGAGGCGAGGGAGGCGAGGCCGGCAGCGGCGTCGAGGTCGAGGTCGATGGCGTCCTCCATGGCTGGTTGGGGGGCGGGGCCGCGCGCGGGCGGGAGCGTTTTTGGGGAAAATGGGGGGAATGTTGGTGGCTGCCACCGACCGGCGGGCCCAAGGAGAGGAGTAGGCGTGCGCGCGTCCGTCTCGTGTCCGCGCCGACGCAAATCCGGCTCAAAATTGGGCCTGAAATGGGTCGCTCGCGGAGGGTCGGCGCATTGGGCCGCCACTTTTGTCCGCGCCGACCCAAACGGACGCGGGCGGACGAAATGGGTCGCCCCAGTGGAGTTGCTCTAAGCCCACTGAAGAACCACTGCTGCTGCCACCAAAACGGGTTGCCGACACACTATCGCGGCCGCTCCTACCGGAGCCAACTTGACCTTATCTATGTCAGTTGGGAAGTCTTCATGCACATGCTCCTAAGGACTAGCACTCTCGAGCCGCAGTCGTCACAGTTGGACCATTGCATATATGTGAAGCACCTTGCACCAAATCTCACCATATGATGAGAAACGGTAACCCCACCGCCCAAAGAGACGGCAGGAATCTACACCGGAGCTCCGTCAACTATGTGCAGATAGACGAACTCGAGGAGGATCGAAGCCCGAAAGACAAAGTCGAAGGAGAAGCGTTGCCATCCGCCCGAGCGCCACACCTGCGAGGACTAAAAAAAATCCTAACCTAAACTACTAATCGGAGCAGAGGCACCGGAATCCCTTCTTCGCCACCGGCCGCCGGAGCGACGGTTACAGGAGAGGCCTCGCAGGTGAATGCTCTTAAATCACTCTAGAGATATGTCAACATAGTCGAGAATCGAGTATTGAACACCCAGTATTTTCTGCAATTTGAGCTTAGTATTTAGTTGTTTGGCTTGAAATACAACTTATGAAATTACTAAGCTAAACGATCGACACCATACCTTAATTATCATTTGAATTTTTTGTGATCTTCTAGATCCTCGAAAGGGTAGGCACCAACCAACATCACCGAAATGGTTACCCCACATCCACGCATCGGCTATCTCCATTCGAAGACAAATTATTGGTGCTTGAGCAAAAAAACACAAGTATTTAGATGGTAATTTTGTCGAGAATGATGTCGGAGTTCCAATAGTAATTTTGTTGAGAATGACGAACTGATGATTGTACAAGAGAAAACAATAGGACTGTAGATTGATTAAAATTTAGAATCCATCACAAGTTCTGTTTGTTATAAGTTACTGCAGTAAGATGGTTCATTCTTGTTGTCGAGATTCTAGAGATGATATACAAGAATATCAATCAAATAAGCAAACAATCTGACACCGGCCAAACAGATTAGAAGGAAGTACCCTTGAATAACCAGTCGCATATCTTCAGGCGATTAGGCACTTTCATCCAGCATAGTGTTGTTTCGCTTTCATAGAGCAATGAATCAACGTCTCCGTGGTCAAGTATCATTCTTTTTGTCAAAAGAAAAAGAATAGAAAAAAGTTGCTCAAGAAAAGAAATCAGAACATAAGCAAACAAGTCTTACTTAATTAGAGTCCAGTATAAGAATGTTTTTGACACTAGTGTAGTATCAAAAATATTCTTATATTTTGGGACAGAGGGTAGTGTCAAAAACGTTCTTATATTATGGGACGAAGGGAGTAGAAAATAGTGTGCAATTTCTAAGTGTGTGCCAAACACATTGATAAGTAGTGACCTTCCCAAAGCTTGCGGGTTGACATGGACAGAAGTGCCCGTGTAACATCAGAGAGCTCCTCTCTTCCTAAGGAAAGATAGAAATTTCTTGCCCGAGCTTCAAAGTAAATGGTGATTTGCCGGAAAACCAATGCACGAACTAAGATAATTCGATCTGTTAGCATCACACATCTCAAATTGCACAGGGAGATTTTATTCTTCATCAATATCAATCATTGTGAGATCAGAAGGTGAATGGCAGTGAATCCTAACCTCCCCACACTCCCGTTCGATCTATGAGAGTGTGACCAGCATGGATTGCATCGGGAGGGGTGGGGGTGGGGAAATTGTAGTAGGTGGCAGCAGCGCCACCGAGGATGAACAGGGTGTAGGCACCGACGTATTTGAGGCGGTCGACATTGAAGGAGACAACGGAGGACACATACGTTGTTCTCGGAGTTGGGGCTGCTGCTGCGGGAAAGAGATGAGGTAGCGGAGGCTTGGTGCACGAATGACTCCGATTGCGAACTTTGTGGAAGCCGTCGTCGGAGGCGACTGCATCGGCATCATACTTGCCAAGGTATAACTCAGGATGAATTGGAAGGGGGCGGAGTAGATGGTGAGGAAGAGGGGATCGTGGTGGTGGTCAGCGATGCGGCCTGAGATGCGTTGGGGGCAGACGGCGCCGACTGCAGTGACCTCTCCAGATCCTTCTTCTTTTTTCTTGATATGGCAAGATGAGGTGAGAGGGAGAGATGGCTGAACGTGAGAGGCAGGGGGTTATCTAAACTAGGAGTGGAGTGTTTTTTTTTAGCAAAACTAACATAGTTTGTCTCAGATGCGTTGGATGTAAATCGAATGGTTGTAAATGAAGAATGAGAGATACAACATCATCACCATTTCATAGGAGTGGAGATATCCGGGTACGCGCGTACGAATTTAGCATCTCACGACGTAGCTAGCTAGCTTAGGGCAGTCCACAAGCAACGGCGGCGGGACGGCGTACGGGTTCGAACTTCGCGGTCGATCGCGCGAACCAAGTGCCGCGCGTCACCGATCGATCCATGGCGTGCTGCGGCTTGTCCCCTGGTGCGGCTCTCGTCGCCGCCACGGTGCCGGCGCCGTCCTCCTCTCGCCGCCTCGCGCACACGCCGGTCCGCCTCCCGGCCCTCCGGACTGCTCGCTCCCTGACGCTGGTGAGCACCGCTCGCAATCCTTGTTATATCAATCCATGTATAGATGTATACGTAGGTTCGTTGGCGATCTTGACTAGACTCGACTCTTACCGGTCTCGTGTAGAGCTGCGCCCGTGGCCACGGCAGCATGCCCGTGCTTCCCTGGGCGCCGTCGAGCTACGACGAGCGCTTCAACCGGGATCACGACGCCGACAAGGAGGCGGCGGCGGCGCTGGTGGACAACCTGAAGCACATGCTCTCCGTCCGGACCATCTTCGACGTGGAGGACTACCACGTCGGCATGCCTTTCGGTGCGTAGGAATACACGCGCATGATGATTATGTACTTATTTTGGTTTTTATGGCTTATCTTAGAAATTTGTTTTTTGTTTTGTTTTATAAGTTCTAATTTTATTGCTTTCCATCATAGTATGTTCAGGTTTTGAGGTGCATTAAATCGTTGCATGGAAGATTAAAAAGAGAGCTAACCAATTCCTCTAAAAAAACTCACCAATGCGTAAATGTTTTTGATCATTTATTGGCCATGCATGGATGCATTGTAATTAATGCATTGATAACACATAATTTTTTAAGAAAAAACGGACGCGTTAGTTGAGTTATTTTGTAACTACAAAAGTGAGATTTCTCAATTGAGCCTATGGAGTAACTGCAACACAAGTGATTAACATTGGTGTGCGCGTGAGCAGGAGCCCTCCTGGCGTGCATGGGGCTGTGGCAGGTGTGGAAGATGGATCCCTCCACATGCCTCGACTTGGTGCGTGGGGCTATGGCAGGTGTGGGAGATGGATCCCTCCTGGCGTGCGTGGGGCTGTGGCAGGTGCGGAAGATGGATCCCTCAACGTGCCTGGACTTGGTGCTCGCCTACGCCTTCTACAAGCTCAGTGTCCTCGTGGCCGACGTACGAAAACAGGGCTTTTGCAACGACCTTATCACCCGGGTCCAGCTCGGCTAGTCGCCACTTTCTGTTGATCCCTTATATAAGATCCCATGTGAAAATATGGCTTCCTCTTCTTTATGAGCTGAGCTAAACTGAACTTTTCGTGATGAACGCACAGTCATTGCCCTCACAATGGCCTTCAAGGACATCCACAAAAGCATTGTGCCCCTTGATTACATCAGGTAATCATTATTAATTCGTGCGTTTCATTGAGCCTGGTTACGATTACAGTTCAAAAATGCCGATGTGTTAACCAGGGAGCTGAGCTGATGTATGCATGTGTCGTGCAGGGTTCCTGTTTTCTTCCTTTATACCGTGTCGGTACTTGCGGACTTGAGCGGCATGAAGAAGCTCGTGAGTCCTCTCTTCAATTTCTTGTTGGCGTTATCCAAGACCAAACCCGGGAGACGCGAGCTGATGCGCATCCTGGTATTTGATGACTTCAACTACATACGGGTGCTCATGCTATGTGGAGGTGGGCCAAAGACGGTGGGCGTATCGGAGGCCCAACAGATGGAGGTGAACCAAACACTGGATCGGCTGCTTCGTCTGATTGATGAGCACATTGAGCCAGAGCCAGAGAAGGGCGTACTGGCTGCCGAATGGCTGATGTGCCAAATACTAGTTCTGCTGCCTCGTGTGAATGGTAAGATGCTTGGGCTAAAGATGGAGGGTGCACCCGATGCCCGACCAGTGGAGGTGGATCAAACCCTAGCTCTGGTGTCTCCTGTGAACGATGAGGTGATTGGGGTCAAAGATGGAGGGCATACCCGATGACCAGACAGTGGAGGTGCACCAAACACTAGCTCGGGTGCCTCGTGTGAATGATGAGATGATTGGTTCAAAGATGGAGGCCATACCAAATGTCCAACGGATGGAGTTGGACGAAACACTAGCTCATGTGCCTCATGTGAATGATGAGATGACTGGGCCAAACTTTGTCTACGAGTAAGGAAGATATAAGTAATGCTACTATGAATCTCAAGGAGAGTTTGATCCTGGCTCAGAATGAACGATGGCGGCATGCTTAACACATGAAGTCAAACGGGAAGTGGTGTTTCTCGTGCCGCGGGTGAGTAACGCGTAAGAACCTACCCTTGAAGGGGAAAAACAACTGAAAACAATTGCTAATACACTGTGGGCTAAGGAGCAAAAGAAGAAATCCGCCGAACGGATATGTAGAATATCCTTTTAGAGTTTGTTTTCATGTTTTTTCATTCATAACTACTCTCCTTTGTTTCTAAATATAAGTCCTTTTAGAGATTTCACTATGAACCACGTACGGATGTATATAGACATATTTTGAAGTATAGATTTACTCATTTTGCTTCATCTGTAGTCCATATTGAAATCTCTAAAAGGACTTATATTCAGGAACAGAGGGAGTAACATGCATCTTTCTATACTTCAGGGTTTGCCAGTGAACGATTGGGCCTTCTACCCCATTTTTTTTAAAAACAAATCAACATCGATCTCAGGTACTGTAGCGTTGGGGTGCTGCGATCCGTCGCATGTACTTACTTATATCCAGATACTGTACATGCACGGTCACACACAATCTTGGATTGTACTCCAAACAAGCACACCCTGCACTTGCAAACATCAGATAACAGCTGGTAGATGTATGTATAATAACCACTACAGAATTTCAGTAAGATTTATAGGAAAAAGGGGCAAATTTGTATCTAAGATAAGTTTGATACTGGATTTATAAGAGAAGGAGAAACTATGTAGATATTCATCTAAGAGGTGGCTTGTACAGATGAGAACTTATACGCACATATATTACAGACTGGGGCTCCCATATTCTACGCCCCAACAAAGGGCTTGTTCGGATGAGGCGCTACTACACTGAACCCCTTGAACTAAACAAAATTCCTTGCAAACCTCTAGGAGTTTGACCCGATACATGCCCATCCAGAAAATACCCAAGGGGATGCAGTCCCATTCTCATGCATGCCCATCAAGAACCTGAGCCTCATAACTAGTTCTTAGAATCGTCATAGGGAGAGACATAGCCAGGCAACCACATAATCCTGTATATCTCTTGAAGCCCACCTCTGGTTTTCAACAGATTAACAAAATAGACCAAGCCTTGCCTTCCATATTTCTTCACGCCAGCAACATCGAACAGGAATGCACAAATGTAGAGGAGGAGAACCGGCATCCTATGTCATGAAACTATATTCAGTTACTGATTGAATGAGCCATATCCAAAAGAAATGCATGAGAAAGATAATTGTATTGTTTCATCTAACTGACAAAGGTCAGAGCCAACTCCACTCTATATCATATTGATACAGCAGATACAAAATTTAGATGCTTACATGAAGTATGGCTCGGGAATGCATGTTCTACACAGAGTTTAACCAAGACTTGGCAGACTACTGAAATCTGATTACAAACATGTATATATCTAGTAGATAAGATACATAAGAAAATTGACAGATAGAACAGAAAGAGTGCTATCCTCTGTTGGGAGGATTGTACTTATCAAGACCATGGCACCGCTAACAAACACTAAGTATATCATATGTTCAAGTTAAAGCTCCAATATTAGGCCACAAAGTAAGCTTGGCAAAATTTCCAGCAGAGGCACATACGATTTAGACCAACCATGGTGAATGGCAACTCAATGACTGAATGAGATGGCATGACACGTTGAAAGGAAGCATTAGACAGTTTGTGGTTTGCACATTTGTACTCTTTGCATGCAGTGCAATGAGAGGAATGCAGTTTAACAATACATCATGCCTTCTTGGACAAACAGAATTATGAACTGCATTCTCAAGGGGGGAGAGAATGTGGCGATTAAAGATTTCCTGACATACTGGACATGAAGCTGAGTTATCAGGGTTCATGTGGCTGTGAAAACATTGTACTATCTTGTTGCAGGCCATTTATGCTAGGCTAACTGCCCACACCTCATGTGTTGATTAATGTGTGTGACTCATATGCAGTCTGAATACCTTTGCCCTTCTCAAGAAGCAAAGTTTAACTGGGGCAGCGGACATGCAGACAACGAAATCCAATAAGGGCAAGAAAAATTGTATCTACATCTTTCTCATCCATCACTCATCTAGGGCCTGTTCGGTAATCACCCGCTCCCAGAATCTGTGGAGCAGGGAAACCACAACTCCTTCGATTTGAACAGCAGCTCCGCCAACTCTGCTCCCGGAGTTGTGGAGCGGAGGGATACCGAACAGGGCGCTAGTATGTAAGCCTTACTGTTTCCACTTTGTATATGAATTCAACATCATGGATATATATTGTTCTAGTCCCCTTACACATATTATTTTCTAGGGCTATAATGTTTCCCTAAAAATCGCATTTCCAACACAAGGTGCTTGTGGACACCAAAAAGCATTAGCTACCGCTGTATGGTGGACCTATAGGTCCTGAAACATAACTCCTATGATGTTGTACTGTTGGTATATCAGCTTGACAAGTTATCAAAGCTCTAAAATGTTAATGAAAAAAGATGCATAAAAAACAGAATTATGTGATGTACAAACTAGAGGGTAAGTTGCCATTCTAGAGTTTGTAATTCAATGTTAGAAGAATGATATCTGTTGTTCCAAAAATGCAAGTGATGATTTGGGACGAAACTGCCGTACCTGACTACTAAATGATTTAATAGTTAGACAATACATACTGACCTAATAACATCCAGGAGGACATAGTTTTTCTTGATGTCCTTCCAAACCATGATAAGTATGGTACCTACAATGAGAAGGAGATCCAATGAATGTCCAATAATATGGCTACAAACTAGTATAACTGAAAACCAATTTAAAAAATAAAGAAATACCGAATTTCAGCCGCGTAATCAGGCTGTTGGACTTGTGGCTTCTATGTAGCTCCGAGGACACAACACTGAGCTTGTAGAAGATGAATGCGAGCATGGCATCAACAAATATGGAAGGCGCCGTCTTCCACAGTTGGTAACAGCCAACGCATCCAAGAAATGCACCTGCAACTAAACATAATCACTACAATGCGATGGGTTCGGCAGACAGCAAGTCAAAACAATGAACATACACCAGAGCAATTGAAATCAAACGAACCAAACAGGATGCCCAGCTGATAATCCTCAATGTCGTAGACACGGCGGAGCGAAAAGAGTTCCCCTAGATTGCGAAGCTGCGGCCGGAACATGCGTCCGAACTCCGTCTTCAACGCCTCCCATTCCTCGTTCCTGGTATTCTTCTTACTGACGCGCGGCACCTCCAAATCAGGAGAAGGACAGGGGGAGCAACGCTGCAGAGGCAGTGCCTTAGAGCTTATGCACCCGAATGAACAATGGAGTTTGGGAACCCGGAAGAAGATCTTACCACTGGCCACGGGCATGAAGCGCCGACGCGGTGGGGGTGGGAGTTGGGCGAGAGGGAAACCCTAAGGCTCAGCTCCCTGGCCCCAGTTCCCGCAGCAAGAAGGGCGCTGCGGCCGTTGAAGGCTCCGCTCCGAGCAGCCGTTGTCCTCTGAGCCGTCAGGTAGGCGCCACCGCAGCCGCCGCCGCCGCTGCCGCCGCACCGGACAGCCAACATCGCAACGGTGTCTCCTCTGCGCTCCCCGCTACCGCTTCAGTGGAGACGGACACGGGAGAGGCCCTATTCGGCTCCTTCAGCACCGAATCTTCGATCTGGGCTCGCTAGAGGATCAAGTGGGCTTTATTCGCGAAGCCCATTAGCCGAACTGTCTGTTTCGTGTCGTTAAACTTCTTCAGCGACTGGACTGTTTCGATGAAAAAAAATGTTGCAAAAAAAATTTAAATAGCTCATGCTTACAAGTTATCTGGTGTAGCTGGGGAAAGACCTTGGAAGTGAGACATATGCTTAAAAACAAGAAAACACTACCACATGGTATAGTCTTTAGATATTTTTTGATCTATTTGAAAATTAGGTTCAATTGCTTGATCACTGATGAAAAAACTGTGGCATGTTTCTTAAAATAAAAATTGTTCAAAGACTTTTTAAAAAGTTTGTGTAATTGAAAAAAGTTCATCAATTTTTAAAAATAGTTCACAAATTTGGACAAAAAAGTTCATAAATTTTGAAAAAAGTTCATTTAATTTGTAGGAAATTCTTTGATTTCTTAAAAAAGTTCAACAAATTTGAAAACATTCGTCGAATGTAAAAATCGTCGATCTTCAAAAAAGTTCATCAGAAAATGAAAAAAGTTCATTGATTTTCAAAAAGTTCATAAAAAAAAGGAAAAGGTTCATCAATTTTAGAAAATAGGTCATGAATTAGAACAAAATTATCGAATAAGGAAGAAGAGAAAAATGATTTAAAAAAAGAATCAAAAAAGGAAAAATAAAAGAAGAAAGGAAACAAAGGGCAATGATACCATGTACCGGAGTTAAAACAACACCCAACGATGGGGAGACATGAGACACTCAACCATTGCCATTCATCTGTGCAACATGTCATCTAATGATCATTTGGTGTTCCCAAGATGAAATGGAGAATTCTCGGAGGCATGCCACGGTACAAACCAGAGACCCAAAAGATGATTGTCACTCCATGCATGTGTCTCCACAATTGGATTCGTCATACCAAGTTACACGATGAGCATTTTGACAAGTTTGACAATGATGCGTATGTGCAACCTCCATTACCATGCCAACTCTCTACTACCAAAAGATGACGGTACCATGACCGCACACGTGAGGCTATTACTAGCAATCTTGTACCTTGAATTATTCCTTCTATTTGTAGTTGGCCCCTTTTGTAACGAACCAAACTTTATAACCATTCTAATTGTAATATTTACCACTATGATATTCGTAAATCATTTTTGTGTTCATATTTGACGAGAGACTGTTTGAAACAACTAAGTGTTAGCAATTCAGCACACATTTTTAGTTCAGGTACATTATATAAATTTCAGCACAACTCATCGCACATTCTGAGACAACAATCTCGAAAAAGAACTGGGCCCAAGAATCTGATTCTGGAGAATTAAAAGCTGAAAAGAACTGGGCCCAAGAAGGCCACCCGCAACTTCGACGAGGCGTGGGTCACCATCATCGTGAACAACCACAAGTGAAATGTAGGAGATGGTGTTGTCATTGTGATCAAGAAACAATTGCTTAAAATAATTACCATTTGTAACACATGGCATCATGCTCTCTATTATTGTATCATCCCCTCTCTTAATCTCTCTAAGACCATTCGTGTACATTATCATACCCAGGGCACACCTGTCCTCTCTTATTCTCCCCTCGTATTCATACTCAATCTACCCAACCAAACTCTCAATCACACTGGGTGTCCAATTATCCATGTCATACTAATCATACCGGATTGAGTGTCGGCTGCAATATTCTCCATGGTTGCTAGTTCCAGCAAAATAACCACCATGATTCATCTCGATTGAGAAGTGATTATTGCATTTTTTTCCCTACAACAATAGATCATTTATAACCCTTTTGCATTTCCACAAAAACATTACTCCCTCCGTCCCATAATATAAAAACATTTTGCAAGCTAAATCAACTTGTAAAACATTCTTATATTATGGGCCGGAGGGAGTAGTATCGAAAGCATGCCTATTTCCCCAACAAGTGTAAATGCCAATGTCCCAAAAGCATAATGATATAACGCAAACATGCTCATGTGTGTTTATGTATACAAAAACATCATTTTCCTTAGCCCACTGGCTTTTAATCAATACCCCAATTTTCTCAAATCAACAAACCCACAATTTCCGAAACCCTAAATCCAAAAACTCAGATTTCCCCCAAATTAATGTCCATGATGAGTCAATACATTTCACATGCCCAAAATCCATGAGTTTGAAACCTTAAGCCCACCGAATCCCCAATTTGTTGTCCTGCATAGCCCTCACCTCGAGCACATCATTTGTGGCATAATAGATAAGGCGGCGAAAACCCTAACCTTGAGCCAATGTTTCCCTCCCGCCGCCAGGAAATCGTGTAAAAGAGGGGTCTTTGGAATCATATCATAAAGCGGTGATGAAGGTCCCTCCCTCCGACATTTTGGAGCAAGTGGCACATCACCAAGCCTTCTCCCAAACGACGCATATGAGGGCGCATCGACGTTGGAAGACAAGCTCATCTCACTGTCATTGGAGCAAGACGAGCTGCTCCAACTTGATCGCCTCATGTTTCGACACCTCCCCGAACAAAATGGCAAAGGACATAGGTAGGAGTGGAACGGTTAGTGTGCGAAGGGGGTAATGGGTTTTATGCCATTCGGTCCACGCTGTCCAGCCAAGAAGTGTCGCCCATGTATAGCGATTAAAATATTCCACTTTATGCCAAGTTAGCAGAATACTGTAGACAAACGAGCGGGGTGACTATAGTGAACAACTTAAACCCCCTCTATACCAGCAAGAATAAAAACCTCTGTAATAGTACTTCCTCCGTCCCAAAATTCTTGTCTAGATACGGATCCGTATCTAGACAAATCTAAGACAAGTTCCGTATCTAGATAAATCTAAGACAAGAATTTTAGGACGAAGGGAGTAGTATTTAGGGTAAGTTAAAATCGAGCGACCAAAGGAATAAGACACAAGCTCAAGTTGAAGTTGAAGTACTATTGATCAATTTTACTCGTATTTATTCGGCCCGCAGCGCCTATTGACCATTTCCACACGCAGTGCGTTAAGTTAAGAAGTTATATCATGTCAGATATTTCTCAACAAAAAAAAGTTATGTCATGTCAGATAGACAGCTCCGGGCGAATAATGGTTCGATGTCTCCCCGTCAACGAAGCTGCTGGTAAGGACGTGTCGTCCTTCCATTGCCGCTCTCTGGTCTCTGCGTTTCTTTTCTTGACATCTTCCGTCGATCACCAATCAAATCCAGGTGCTCTGCTCATACACCAAAGGCGGTCCATCCAGGCAGCCGCCGCTAAGCTTTGACTGCAGCAAGAATGGCAATGTTTGCCGTTCTGCTGCTGCTGGCAGCGCCGCTGCTTCCACCCGCAGCAGCGCAGCAGCCGCCGGGGTGCCGGCGGCAGTGCGGCAACGTGACCGTCCCCTACCCCTTCGGAATCGGAGCGCGCTGCCACCGTGCCGAGGACCGTGGATTCCGGCTCGAGTGCGACGACACGCGCCACCCACCGCGGCTGACCGTGGCCGGCTATGGCCACGAGGTGGTCGCCATCTCGCTCGCCTCTGCCGAGGCGACCGTGCTGCTCAACGCCAGCCGCGCCTGCTACGACCGCACCTCCGGCTCCGGCCGCGTGCTTGGCCGGCGGGAGTACCCCATGGCCCTCAACGGCAGCGCCTTCCTCTTCTCGTCCATGAAGAGCAAGTTCGTGGCCATCGGCTGCCCGGACCTGGCCTACTTCGTGGACGACGGAGGGTACTACGTGACCGGGTGCATGTCGGTGTGCCGGCCGTCGGAGCGCGCGCTGCCCGGGTCGTGCCGGGGCGGCGACGGCTGCTGCCAGAGCAACATCCCGCTGGGGCTGGCCTCCTACCGCCCGCACGTCCGCAGCTTCGGCCGGCGCCAGCAGCAGCAGGGAGGGACGTTCCTGGCCAACTCCACGGGCTGCGCCTACGCGTTCATGGTGGACGCCTGGTGGTTCTGGTACGCCGGCTCGCACTTCAACAGGACGGGCGACTTCGCCGTGCCCGTCGTGCTGGACTGGGCCATCAGAGGCGCCGGCGCCGGAGGTTCCTGCGCCACCGTGCGGGAGAACGCGACCGCCTACGCGTGCCGGAGCGCGCACAGCGTGTGCCTGGACTCGAGCAACGGTCCGGGGTACGTCTGCAACTGCACCAGCGGCTACGAGGGGAACCCCTATGTCCTCGGCGGCTGCAACGGTACTACTCGTATACTCTGTTCCCAAAATTCTTTTCTCGTCGATCAGCACTTGCTCATCGGTGGCTTATGATCCTCTCCCGATTTTTTTGTCGAACTGACGAATTTTGTCAAACTGACTCAAACGGAAGATGTGGACGAATGCGCGGAACATGATTTGTACCCGTGCTACGGTGTGTGTACCAACACGCCAGGCAGCTACCTCTGCACATGCCCCAAGGGATGGAGTGGAAACGCTACCGTGCAGGATGGTTGCCACCAACAAGACAAATTCACATTAGCGCTGAAGGCCGTCACAGGTACAACATGCTTGAGTCGTTAAGTTTCGTTTAAAAACACGAATTTGACAGAAATTCATGGGCACTTGCAATTGTACATGTGTACTACTAATAAAACAGTTTGTACCAATTATGAACAATTTGTTCAGGTGTAAGCATAGGAGTGTTCATGGTGATCCTGGCGTGCTTCTGGGCACACCTGAGTCTTCAGAAGAGGAGGATGCTCAGAGCGAAGCAGAGGTTCTTCGAGCAGAACGGTGGGCTCCTCCTGCAGCAGCACCTGGGTTCACTGGCCAGCTCCGGCGTCGCATTCAAGATCTTTTCCGAGGAGGAAATCAAGAAGGCCACCGGCAACTTCGACGAGGCGCAGGTCCTCGGCCGAGGAGGCAACGGCGTGGTCTACAGGGGCGTCCTCCCCGGCGCCGGCGGCTCCACCACCGTTGCCATCAAGAGGTCCAGGGTGGCCGATGAGAAGCAGCTCAAGGAGTTCTCCAAGGAGATGCTGATCCTCTCGCAGATCAACCACAGGAACGTCGTGAAGCTGCTCGGATGCTGCCTCGAGGTCGAGGTGCCCATGCTCGTCTACGAGTACGTCCCCAACGGCAGCCTCCACCGCTACATCCACGGCGACGGCAAGGGCCAGGCGCCCATGCCGCCGGGGGAGCGCCTGCGCGTCGCCGTTGAGTCGGCGCACGCGCTCGCGTACATGCACTCGTCCGCCTCGCCCCCGATCCTGCACGGCGACGTCAAGTCCGCAAACATCCTGCTCGACGGCGAGCTCACCGCCAAGGTCTCCGACTTCGGCGCGTCAAGGCTGGCGCCCGTCGATGAGGCCCAGGTGGCCACGCTTGTCCAGGGAACCTGCGGGTACCTCGACCCGGAGTATCTGCTCACGTGCCAGCTCACCTGCAAGAGCGACGTGTACAGCTTCGCGGTGGTGCTGCTGGAGCTCCTCACCGGGAGGAAGGCGTTCTGCCCGGACGGCCCCGAGGAGGATGACACCAGCCTCGCATTCTCCTTCGTCACGGCTGTGCAGGGGGGACGACACCGGGAGATCATGGACGGAAGTGTCAGGGAGAAGCTCGGGGACGAGGTGATAGACGACGCCGCGGAGCTGGTTATACGGTGCCTGAGCTTGACCGGTGAGGAGAGGCCGACAATGATGGAGGTTGCCGACAAGATCGAGAGATTGAGAAGCTGCGCATGCAGAAATGCAACCGTATAGAAAAAATATTAGTGGGCAAATGTTTAACTATTTTCTAAATATTTTTTTGCGAGTAAATAGTTGGGACTTGGGACTGACGGGAACTGGTGTTCTCGGGTACCCGGGCACCCTATATGCGCAAAAAAGTTATTAATTCCAAAAAAATCCAAATCTTGTTTGGAATCAAAGATGATCAGGCATTGTACTCGTATAAAAAGTTTGGACAAGAAATGATTCCGATTGATTTTAGGGTAAAAAAGACAAGTTTATGACGACAATATAGCGTGTATAGTACTTGTATATAGCGTTTTTTTTGCCAAATCTTCGACCCTGGGTGCAACAAAAGTCATTCTCCGACGAATCTTTTTTTTTTTTGCGAGGGCCGAAGAATCTTTTTGTACGACTACAATACTTGATCATGTTTGATACCAAAAAAGGTTTGGAATTTTTTGAATTACTAAATTTGTTTTGCATATAGGGTGCGCTGGTACCCAGGTTCTCCTTCGTATTTTTCGACTTGGGACCCATTATAGTATATATTTTCCTATTCCCGCAGCCCGACCACATCAGCAAGTCAGGCTGCCACGTCACGAGCATGCACGAAACCTCACTAATGAGTACTCCCTCCATCAATATCTGTCCTTAATTACTTGTCGCAAAAAATAGAAATTGATGTATCTAGAATTAAGAATATATCTAGATATATTCATTTGTGTGACAAAGTAAAACTCTTATATTTTAGGACAGAGGTAGTGCAACCATTCGATTTACTATCTCAACATATCAACATAACCATGGATGTTTGATCTTGCGTGAGCATGCGTCTGGGCCTCTTGTGGCTGATGTGTCTTAGACTTTGGTTCCTTTTGGTTGTTGATACTGGTTCTGAGGGTGTCACTAGGTTTTCGCCCCATGGTAGGCTGCTTGATGACGAGTGTTTATCATAAATTTTTCAGTGATGCGTTGAACTCGCATTCCCCCTTTCTGGTTTCCTTCCAGTTTGACAAACTATTGTATTTCCGTTATGAAAGTAATGGAAAGAGGTTATGGCCGGTTCAATGGATGTTTGATCTATACACTAAGAACATCTCTAGTTCTCTGACATCCATCATGTACTAGTACATTCCAAGTGAATCTCATTGTATTAACTTGTGGCACGTAATTTTTATGTTCAAATTCTAAATCTATTTGATTTCTTGATTTCTAAATATTTGAAATCCGCCTAATCTTCCTAGACACGTAGTCATGCCCCATCAGCAAGTCATGCCCCATCAGCAAGTCATGCATGTTTGGAACATGCCATAAACCCTGCTAGCAAGCATTAGCAGCTTCGATGTAATCCCTGGTTTTCTGGGCTGCAGTTTGCACTCAGATAGGTTACCGCTGAATGAATAAGCCGGAGAGCGGAGCTTTAAAAAATAGGGTGTGTCTAGGGCACATTTAGATGTGCTCTAGTTATTGCACATCTAAGTGAGTGAATTAAGTATAGAGAGAAAGAGAAAGAAAAGAAATATCTACACGAATCTTAACATAAGATCAATAACATAGGACTTAGATGTGCAATACTTATAGTACATCTAGATGTGCTTTAGCAAAACTGTAAAAAGAAAAACATAAGCCAAACCTAATTGATCTCGTAGCCGATTGATATTCTGAATATATATAAGCCCGAGGGCATTCTGCTGGTGGAAAGGCGCTCCTCCCAGTTCAGCTCATCGACATGGCGCCCGAGGTCTCCTCACCCCTCCCTCGGCAGGACGTGCTGGAGCTTGCCGCTGCCTGTGACGTGCCCGCCTCGGCTCTCCTTGATGACAGCGCATGTGTCTAATGTTGCGTTTTCAACTGTCAGCCCCGGATCCCCTCGCGGTCCTTCTCTGCCGTCGCGCTTCGGCTTGTATCAGTCTGTCGTCTGTATCCCGTTTTAGTCCTAGCTTTGCTCCGACCATAGGTCTTAGCTCTTCTGAGCTTGGTCGCAGCCTCTTTCCTTTGCTACTTTCACGTCTAGTTGCAGCTGTGGGTCTCAACCTGGCTGTACTTGGCCTAGACTTGCTCCATGTATCTGTTTGTAGGTGGCCCTGTCCGGCCATGTTTCGTTATGTTTTCGTTGCCCTTTATGGTTTTCATGAATTGTAAAACTCGTTTCATCTCTTGGAATGTTCGTGGTCTCGGTAGAAACAAAAAATGTACTGACGTCAAAGCTGCTCTCTTCGGCCTCGACCCCTCTTTTATTTGCTTGCAAGAAACAAAGCTTGATGATATCTCTACTTTCAAAGCCAGCTCCTTCTTACCCACTAGGTTGAAATCATTCCATTTCTTGCCTTCAAATGGTTCTGCTAGAGGAATCCTAACAGCTTGGAACGATCAAGACTACTCCTGCACTTCTGTCACTGCTCTTAAGTTCTCCTTAACCTTACACTTCTCGGCCAGAGCTAGCAACGATGATTTCTCGATCTCTAACATTTATGGTCCTTGCGTCAGCTTTGAGAAGCAAGCATTTGTTGACGAACTTCTTCTCTTAGGCTCCTCTGTAACCGGCCCCTGGGCTCTTTTAGGCGATTTCAACTTTACTCTAAAGCCCAACGTGCGCTCGAATGACAACTTTAACCATTCCGAAGCCTTGCTCTTCTCGTCTACCTTAAACCGTCTTAATCTTCAGGAGCTTCCCCTTCTCGATAGGCTATTTACTTGGTCTAACCAACAAGACTCCCCGACTTTGGTGCACTTGGATAGGGCTTTTGTCAACACAGCTTGGAAATTCCTCCTCCCGGACTCCACACTCACGCCCGCTTGCCGGTCAACTTCTGATCATGTGCCGCTTGTTATCATTGCTGCGTCCAAAGTTCCCACGCCTTCAGTCTTCCGGTTCAACAACGGCCTTCTGCACTTACAACCTTTCATGAACATCATTTTGCAAATTGGAATAGTGTTGTCCCATCTACCCACTTGGGCCACTTATGTCTCAAACTTAAGAGAGTGCGCACAGCTGCTAAGGCCTGGGCCAAGCAAGCTAGATCTCCTCTTGTGATCACTAAAAACTGCCACACGGTCATCACCTTCCTAGACAAAATAGAAGAATTCCGCTCGCTCTCCTCCTTAGAACGCTCTCTTCGCACGCAGGTTTCTCTGTCCCTTCACCGGCACAACGCCCTAGCTGCTGTTTACTGGCGGCAACGGGCTAAAATCAAGGACTGTGTGCTCGGTGATGAGACACGGACTACTTCCACCTTTGCTCTACGATCAGGCTGCGTAAAAACCAAATTAAATCCCTCAACATAGATGGTAGCGAGGTCTCTTCCCACTCCGGCAAGCATCGTGCTCTTCGTGACTACTTTAAACTTGTCATTGGTACCCCTATAGCCTGTTCTATTCCTCCGAATCTAAACGAGCTAGTATCCGGTTCTCGTCTAAGACCCTCTCAGTCTCTCGATTTGGCTCGCCCCTTCTCTCTCGAGGAGATTAAAACGGCTCTCTTCGACATGAACGATAATGCTAGTCCCGGACCAGACGGTTTTGGGCCAGCTTTCTACAAGGCCAATTGGGACCTAGTTAAAAACGACCTTCTATTCCTTCTCAACAGTTTCTACTCCTGCTCTGCAGATCTTAGGCGTATCAACAAAGCTTACATTATCCTCATCCCCAAAAAACCTGGCACAACTGACCCTGACCAGATGCATCCGATTTCCCTTC
Source organism: Triticum aestivum (assembly GCF_018294505.1). NCBI lineage: Eukaryota > Viridiplantae > Streptophyta > Magnoliopsida > Poales > Poaceae > Triticum > Triticum aestivum. Next base: position 385,317,637 of record NC_057808.1, on the reverse strand, counting down.
AAAACTGCTCGGTCAAACTCTGCTCCAAGTGCCTTTCTATTAGAGTTCAACCGGTTATTCGTGATCTTGTCCATGCGGATCAATCCGGCTTTATCAAAGGACGGTGTATCTCGGAAAACTTCATTCTCGCAGCTGATATTGTGCAAGCTTGCCACAAAAGAAAATGCCCGGCCTTAGTCTTAAAATTGGATTTTAGGAAAGCCTTTGACTCTGTCTCTTGGGAGAGTCCTTATCGTATCCTTCAAGCCAAAGGCTTTTCGGAATCTTGGATTCGTTGGATTATGATGCTGAACAACACTGGCCAATCGGCTATTCTTCTTAACGGCGTTCCCGGGAACTGGATTCAATGTAAAAACGGTCTCAGACAAGGCGACCCCATTTCACCTTACCTCTTCATCATTATTGTCGATATCCTCCAACGCATGATCCTAGAGGCCTCAGCTCAGGGGCTGCTGCAGCACCCAATTGTTCCCAACTCGCCATGTCCTGTTCTTCAATACGCGGATGACACTCTAATTATCATAAAGGCAGACGAAGATAACCTTGCCTCCCTAAAATCTATCCTGCTCAATTTCTCCCTCGCCACGGGTCTCCACATTAATTTTGCTAAAAGCACTTTTGCTCCAATCCATGTTGACCCTTCTGTGGCCGCTCGCATGGCAAGTATGTTGGGTTGCTCGGTCGCTACTTTCCCGCAGAACTATCTTGGTCTCCCTTTGTCTACCCACAAACTTCGTCTAATAGATTTCCACCCGTTAATTGCTAAGGTTGACAAAAGGTTAGCTGGTTGGCGAGGACACCTTCTCTCTGCGACCGGTAGGGCAGTTCTTGTCAACTCTGTAATTCGAGCTCTTCCCACCTATGCTATGAGCGTTATGCTGCTTCCTGTTGGTTCTATTCAGGAGATTGACAAGCGGTGTCGTGCTTTCTTTTGGGCTGGCGATGACCACGTGAATGGGGGTCAATGCAAAGTTGCTTGGGCAGACGTCTGTGCCCCCACTAAGAAGGGCGGCCTGGGCTTTAGATGCCTTCGTACTCATAATATTTGCCTGCTTCTAAAATCCCTCAGTAAAATACACCAACCCGGTCTTGGCTCTTGGGACTCTTGGCTGGCCTCCACGTATGGCTGGGAAGGCGGGCACTACATTGGTGACACTCATAGACTACACACAATAGTTTGGAAGGACCTCCTGTCTGGTCTCCCTTTCTTCCGCTCTATTACCCACGTCAAGATCGGTAACGGTGTCTCAACCGCGTTTTGGTTGGATCTATGGATCGGCAACGATACCTTGGCTGCTCGCTTCCCAAGTCTTTTCTCCCATGTTACAAAACCTAATGTATCTGTTGCATTTGTTCTTTCGGCGGAGGATCTTCGTCTTTCGTTACAACCACGTCTGACCATCGCTGCTACTAACGAGCTTCTTTGCCTGCGTACTGTTTTAGCCACAGTTAACTTGATGCCACAGGTGCCAGATAACCGTTTATGCAGGATCAACGATAAGCTTCTTTCTGTTGCTTCTGCGTATGGAGCTGCTTTCTCATCTTGGCCGGATGATTAGTTCTCTGAATTCATCTGTAGGAAGAACTGAAGGAAATATGCCCTAGAGGCAATAATAAAGTATTATATATTTCCTTATATCATGATAAATGTTTATTATTCATGCTAGAATTGTATTAACCGGAAACATAATACATGTGTGAATACATAGACAAACAAAGTGTCACTAGTATGCCTCTACTTGACTAGCTCGTTAATCAAAGATGGTTATGTTTCCTAGCCATAGACATGAGTTGTCATTTGATTAACGAGATCACCTCATTAGGAGAATGACGTGATTGACTTGACCCATTCCGTTAGCTTAGCACTCGATCGTTTAGTATGTTGCTATTGCTTTCTTCATGACTTATACATGTTCCTATGACTATGAGATTATGCAACTCCCGTTTACCGGAGGAACACTTTGTGTGCTACCAAACGTCACAACGTAAATGAGTGATTATAAAGGTGCTCTACAGGTGTCTCCAAAGGTACTTGTTGGGTTGGCGTATTTCGAGATTAGGATTTGTCACTCCGATTGTCGGAGAGGTATCTCTGGGCCCACTCGGTAATGCACATCACTATAAGCCTTGCAAGCATTGTGACTAATGAGTTAGTTGCGGGATGGTGTATTACGGAACGAGTAAAGAGACTTGCCGGTAACGAGATTGAACTAGGTATCGAGATACCGACGATCAAATCTCGGGCAAGTAACATACCGGTGACAAAGGGAACAACGTATGTTGTTATGCGGTCTGACCGATAAAGATCTTCGTAGAATATGTGGGAGCCAATATGGGCATCCAGGTCCCGCTATTGGTTATTGACCGGAGACGTGTCTCGGTCATGTCTACATAGTTCTCGAACCCGTAGGGTCCGCACGCTTAACGTTACGATGACAGTTTTATTGAGTTTTGATGTACCGAAGGAGTTCGGAGTCCCGGATGAGATCGGGGACATGACGAGGAGTCTTGAAATGGCCGAGACGTAAAGATCGATATATTGGACGACTATATTCGGACTTCGGAAAGGTTCCGAGTGATTCGGGTATTTTTCAGAGTACCGGAGAGTTACGGGAATTCGTATTGGGCCTTAATGGGCCATACGGGAAAGGAGAGAAAGGCCTCAAAAGGTGGCCGCGCCCCTCCCCATGATCTGGTCCAAATTGGACTAGGGAAAGGGGGCGCCCCCTTCCTTCTTTCTCCTTCCCCCTTCCCTTCTCCTACTCCCACAAGGAAAGGAGGAGTCCTACTCCCGGTGGGGCAAAAACAGCCTCAAATGCATCATCTGTAAATTATTTGGTTGCCTGCATCTAGGGTCTTAGGTAATACACAAGTACATTTTGTTTGGTTGCCTACATTGACCCAAGCGGCACATGAACATGGTGTTTGGTTGCATGCATGAGGTATGATTAAGAGCTAGCACTTGCACTTAGCACACAGGGTTAAGAGCTAGCAGAGGGAGGGGAAGAAAAAATGCAGTGTGCGTCGGACAATGGCGACTGCCGTGGATAGTGGCCGTGGCGCCATGGTATCATCAGTGCAGTGGATGAGAGATGAGGCCGAGATGATCGACGCCGGAAACGACTCCAGTGTAGTAGGGCGAGAGAGAGGAGGCAAGATGATCGACCCCGTCGGTGGCGCGGCGAACTGCAGTGTGCACGGAGGCAGAGGACACAAGAAAGCAGTGTGCGCGCCATTGCAACGTCAGTGCAGTAGGAGGACGACAGAGAGTAGGCCGAGATGAGCGACACCGGAAACGACTCTAGTGTAGTAGGACGTGGGCAAGGAGATCAAGGGGAAGTGCGTCGGCATCGAGAGGGACGAATAGGAGGGCTCTGAGTAGAGGACAGAGGAGCTTGACATGACGGCTGCAGTGTAGTAGGTTGCTGTTCAAAAAGAGATGAAGCTACGATCGTCGAAACCAAAAATTTACAACACGAATGTTGTGTGGAACTGCGAGATTTGGTCAAAGGAAATTTTAAACGATCGGTCGTGCGCGACGAATGTGGCAATTCGTCTAGAATAGCTTCAAACGGAAAGATGAAATTACGAAATTACGGCCGACGAAATTACGAAATTACGAACCGATCACCTGAATGGAACCGTAGCATTGAGGTGCATCTTTTTCGTGTAGAGCTTACCTCGAATCGAAGCATCGTTGTGTAGATCGGAAGATGTTAGGAAGAACAGAATTAAAGAGAAGGCTACAAGATAAGCAACTGCCGATCCGAGCGTTTCCAGCGAGCAAGACCCAAGTGTGCTTTAAAGTTCGTGCCATGCGGGCCACACAGTAAATACAAGCTACCAAATTAGCCACTTTCTTCCCGCGCCGACCAGGCTGGGCCTAGTGCAAATAACCAAACACGTTCGTAAAGTTTTGTGTACAAAAACATACGTCGTAGGTAATTATAGTTGATTTATTCATAAGTTGTTAAGTTTCATTGTACAAACAGAAAGTTGGTGTGGGATGTGCGGAACAAGTTTCGGAATTGCGACGCAGATGTGCGGTCAACGAAGTGCTTACGTGCGCCCATGTGCACCTGCAAATTTCTCGTCTCTATGCCCGCTTTCATGGTGTTCGACAAAGTGCTTTCGCCCTATTCCACTGCTTCCCATGTACACTGTGCAACCCAGCGTAAGACACTGTGCAACTAGGCTACTCCGAAGGCTAGCACTGCCTCATTGTCTTTTTTTTAGGGATATGTATATTTTTTGTTCTCAAACTCTTTCGAGAGTTTAGAAATCGTCCCTCAACTCAAAACTGAATAGTTTTCGTCCCTCAACTATCAAAACCGGATAATTTTCGTCCCTCACGCCGCTTCGGGCGTTCGCGCGCATGAACAGTAAACTGATGAACAATAATTTAATAAAAATCAAAATAGTAAAGAAAACTGAAAATTTGTGGGATCAAAGTTCCTCGGGTGCGCAAGGTGCGTGGATTTTTTGGGTGCTATTTAGACATTCCAGGAGCTCGTGACAAAGGAAAAACCATAAATATGTACGTCAGTAAATAGTAAATTCAAAAAAATAGAAAACAAATTCAAAAAAATATGAAATTGTTGACATACAAGATGCTTGGGTGCTCAATGTGCCTGCAAAATTTTATGGTGTTTGGACATTGTGGGAGCTCGTGGAAAAAAAATTGGCTGGGAAAGAAACTTTGAAAAAGTGCACTATTTTTTTTTGCTAGAGCTCCTCCTATGTCATTTCAGCACGAAAATATGCAAGCACCTTGCACACCCAAGCACCTTTGATGCCAAAAAATTTCATATTTTTTTGCTATTTTTTTAATTTACTGTTCATCGACGTACATATTTACAATTTTTTCTTTGTCATGAGCACCTGGAATGTCCAAATAATATGAAAATTTGTACACACCTTGCGCACCCGAGGAATGTTGATCCAACAAATTTTCAGATTTTTTCGAATTTACTGTTCGTCGGTTTACTGTTCATGGCGGACGAAAACCGCCCGAAGCGGCGTGAGGGACGAAAACTATCCGGTTTTGATAGTTGAGTGACGAAAATTATCCAGTTTTGACTTGAGGGATGATTTCTAAACTCTCGGAAGAGTTCGAGGACGAAAAATATACTTATCCCTTTTTAAAAGTTAAACGCCCTTTGGCACTTCATTCATTAGGCGCTAGCATGTCTGACTGTAGATAAACAGTCAGCCAGCCAGGGATTGTTTCATACAATTGTTGAATGACAGAATGATGTAAAGTATGCCTAGCTAAGCAGTAAGCAACCAAGTTAGTAAGGCTACTTGAAAACCACAGCTTGAATCCCTGTAACAGAACACTCATCTACTTCATCTCTCTTATAAGGTGGAATCCACTCGACTTCTATGATACCTCCCAGAGACACTGTATCTCTTGACAGTCCGTCTCAATCACAACGTGCTGGAGTCCCATCCCATGCGCCATAGCTAGCGCATCTCTGCAAGCAAGGACTTCAATGGACAAAGGGTCGGTGACACCCTTGTACCGTGCGCAACCCGCTCTCACAAAAGAGCCATGATGATCACGGGCAATAAAACCTTTGACCTGGCGTGGTGTGGGCGACATGTTGATGTGTCATCAAGCACACGACACGGCACTCCATGTCGCGTCCTTCCCATAACGGCGCCGCCCTTCGAGACGTATGCTTAGCGGGCCTTGGTCGGTGTGAAAGATTGGAAGCACAAACCACTGGGCGGAGATGCGTGCATGATATATATAGATCGGTTGATATAGAAATTAAATACTCCTACGGTGTTATATTAGTTCGCTACAAAACACACGATTGTTAGTGATGAAAATCCTTGTGACGGAGAATGAACTGTCACGTAGATCATTTTTTGTGATGGCGACATCACAAGTTGATGCCCCCTCCGCTGCCCCTGACATCTTTGGTGATGATTCCATCTTATTTTGGGTGACATATACGAAAATGTTGGAAGGGTCATTTTTTAAAATATATACAAAAATAAGTAATTGTTTACTTATTTTGTGGCATGTCCTTTATTAAATATCTGGAAATTGCATGAAATACGGATCGTCCGATTCCTTCGTAACAAAGGACTTGGGAAGAGTGGTAGAACAACTTAGGGATGTGCACGACTATCACGTCCTCGGCGAGGCTACAGGGTTGCGGAAAATGAGTTTACAAATTACTAATCATAGGTACCACTTACATATAAGACCGACCCATAACTTATTTCCATAAGAAGATAGCACACTTGTTGAGAATAGTAATACATATCTTCAGCAAACTTTAAAATACATTAAAAAGTACATTATCTACATTTCCTGAGGCCTACTGCTCCTCCACCTTTAGTATCTGTGATTGTTCCTCCCGTACTGTTCCTTTCGTTATGCAACACTTGTGCTCCACTCGGCCTTGTCCTGAGCTAGGACTAAGCCTTTCTTAATGTTGACAATGCGCTTCCATATATCGCAGCATGGATATGTGTCCTTTGCTATGTAGTCGATTTGCGTGCGGCACAGTGACATAGCCCAACATTGGTGAAGGCTCTTATCAAAATCGCTCTTTAGGGTACATATTACTAATCAATGATTGTTGTCGCAACATCCGCAGGCAAATATTTATGATTGCCTTTGTCGGGCACAATCTATACCTTCTAGATGTCGATGAAGTTTGTAATGATGCCCCAATAAGACAACTTGCGTTTATCACTATCGATGCAAAATGCAGCAAATGTGGAGCCTCCATCAAGGAGGAACCGGATAAGTTCTGTTTACCCCTTGTGACATGCATACCTGGTACAGGAGACAGTTCTGACCACAGCACAACTGGATCAGGGTTGTCTTCTTCTCTTCACCCTGGCTATTGGGTGTGTACTCAACGTCTATGTCGACGATATTATCTTCGTGGCCTCGCAAATACACCTTGCATTGTGATATCCAGCGGTTAACGCGGCTGTGGAAGTTAGTGTGCAAGATGTGGATCGTGTACATGTCATGGGCTTTGATGTCGTATTCCTCGATGAACGGTGCTCATAAGACCGAGAACTCCATCTGTTCGTCGGGCTTGTGGAGAAAGCGAGTGCGAGACTGAGATTGGGAGAGGGCAAGTTTGAGAGAGAGGAATGGGGAATAAGATGTGTTGGTTACTTACTAGAGGGGATTTGGTAACCGTTGTTCGAGGAGGCAAACAAGGAGGCGAAAACAGACGAGGAGGCAGATGAAGTAGGCGCCCTCCAACGTCGATCTAGGGTATCTGGTGTTTCAAGGCAGGTGAAGTATCCAACATCGATCTAGTGGCGTATGGTGTTTCGAGTTAGACGAGGAGGCACACGAAGCAGTGGTCGTACATTGTCGATCCAACACCCATTAAACTTATTGCGTTGTTTAGAATTGAAAGCAAAATAGAAGAAAAGACGAGCCAAATCTAGTTTGACCCCCGATGTACTATATGGCTATAATATGTTTCTTTCCAACTCTTTTCGAATGTGCTCAAACTATTTCTCATATGACCCCATGCGTAATTTGAACCCTCATAGCTTGTGAAGTGCTCAAAGTACTATGAACGTGTAAAACATTCTGAAAGTTCTCAAACTAGTATTCTTAGAAGTCTTTGTGAATAATTTTGAAAGTGCTCAAACTACTTTTTGACAGTGCTCTCAAAAAATTGTGAAAGTGCTTAGAGTATTATCAATGCATATGCAAAATAATCAGAAAGTGCTCAAACTATGTTTGAGATGACCCCATGCATTTTCTTGTAGGTTATTATGTGCTCAAACTATTTATCTTATCAAAGAACATATCCAATATTCTGGAAGTGCTGAAACTACTGTTCCGGAAAGTCTTTGTGAATACTTCTAAAAGTGCTCAATCTAGTGCTTCCGAAAAATTCTAGATAAAGATAACAAGTAGAAGAACTAATAAAAGTAGATAACATGAATAAAACTACGGTTGTGTTTCCTGCAATGAAGAGATTAGGCGCAGAGAGATTTCAGCTCATGGTAAGAATTTATAAAGTGTGCCAGTGTGACGGTAATACCAGTTACCTTGTATTATACTCATAGCATTTGATATAAGTGTTCTCTAGGCGGTTCTCCCTAGGGTTATGAAACCCCTCCGCGAGGGATTATATTTCATTCTTTGGCGCCGCTTCTCCTTGCCACAGAGTGGTCGCTTCCACAATTAAGGTCCTTAGACTAGAACCAATCATTAAGTTCAGTGGATCACCGTTATCTCATATTGTCTTCGGTCCTCATAGATATCTCCACCTGTCACGTCAGAGGTCACAGATTTCCTAAACAATACGTGCTACCTGTGTAGGTCTTGAGACCATGTTGCCTGGGCTCTTAAATTGGACAACACGCATAGGGTTCACCACAACATAACAACATACTAGATAGATCATACTACTACGAATGCAAATGATGACATATAGAATATTCACACATTAATCTTACCACTTACCTACATCTCCTACACCTAGGGGAATTACTCACACATCATAAGAGGGGAATCAATCACAATGAAGATAAAACCCATGAAACCCATGTCGATAATACCGGGAAGATCCACAATAAGATGGAATGCATAATTAATTCAAATAGTCTTGATCTCCAGATGGGATTGAGTAAAGTTACAATTGTTCTCCCAATTGGAATTACTCTTACAATAGTGAAAAGTGGTGATGGTGATGACGGAGATGAAAGAACCAAGTACTAGATGATCCTCAATGGTCCTTCTCTTGGATTCTTCCCTCTCCTCTTGTGGATGGTGTGGCGGCGGCTAGGGTTCTCTTTTTATCCTCGGACCCTTCATGAATCCTCAATGGACCACTCATACGAGCGCTTGCGGTCGTATGGAACGCCTTCTTTTACTCTGGTGCGTCTGTTGACTTCGGTTTCTTCAGGAAAGTTGCTCCATTTGACTTGATTTGTAGCAATCCTCCTTGGTTTCCTTCCATAGCTGATAATTCCTGCCAAAGAAAGTGGATTTTTTTTCTCTTTTGAGGGATTAGCGTTAGAAATATCCAAAGAGTAATAAGAATTCCAATGAAACCAAGCAAAAACCACTGCTAAAACATCACAAATTCTCGAGCCATCAATATGCAGATGATCGAATTTGTATCAACTATGCATCATGTAAAAGTGCATTTCCCCAACTTGATGTTGGGAGATTACAATTTTGCATGAGTTATCTTGTTATCTTTATCTTCTTGATAAGTGATTCCGCAAGACTATTCTGGGTGTGTACACAAAGTACCAATACCTATACAATTATGCCTAAATAGAGGCAGTAATCAACAAATTATCATGAAATTCCAGAGTTTATCCATTATGATGGATTTATCCCATGCTTGTGATGATTTGCTGTCCAATTAATGATCTAAGCAATCAACTTTGTAAAAGCATGGTTCCTACAGAAGTAAGACACAAATTGGAACATCTCACTGATGCATCAGAAGGCACTATGGAATATCTGAATAGTCTATAATGATTGATTTGGATCACATATATCGCATGTCTAAGGAAATCTAATTGATCATCCTTTATCTTGAGATAAGATGGCCTTGTGATCAATTTCCCATACAAAACCCATTGATCAACAGTTAGATTGCATCCAATGGAACCATCAATGATTTTCTCATCATCCCAGTACCAGGATGACCTAGGCAACCATACGATATCATGAACTTATGAAGATTCTAGAAAACACGCCCAATGTGTATCTGATTTAATGTATGTACAGTACAATCCAAAAGATAGTCCACTAACATGTCATCGACATTCAGTAGTGGATCTTTGTTTTGCTAAGTCCGAACATGGCTTCCCACATTGTGAGAAATGCCTTGGGAATTTTATGCAATTGGGAAATATAAAAAATGAAGTCAAGTGAAGTAAGCTTCACAGTAGTTCTCATGAGCCTTTTGCCCTTAGACAATTGATGCATGTACATATCCACATATCCTTGCAATGTGGGCATGCAACCACACCTATAGCAACCATCATACCTGCTAGCCTTGTTATTTTTTCTTGAAATGACTTCTGCCCTTTGAGATCCATTCATATTATGTTTCTCATCACGTCTCCATTTTTCTTTATCATTGACGAAAATGTTCAGTCAAAATCCTCATACAAGCATTGAAAGTGGAGAGCGTCTTCTTGATAAGATTGGCACCCAATACTACACTATTCTATTAACTCAACTTTGAATTGATTTGATGCACAACAAAGTTGTATGTTGTCACAAATCGAATAACATACTTTGCTATATCAGTTTTAGCATGAGCTCCTGAGCAGGTGTGATTATGAGAACTGAGATCCAGGGCCGTCAAATTAATCTGTACATCCATGACCCTGGGTTGATAATTGCTGCCATCAACGGCAGACTCGGCAAAACTCTCTCTTTGATATTTTCTCTTTTAGAAAAGGAGGTCATCCCCCGACCTCTGCATCGGAGAGATGCATACGGCCACTTTATTAAAATAAGTTCAACAAAGATTTCAGGAAAAATACGGCTCACAGAATAGTCTGGTCCGCAAAGTACGGCTCACAGAAGGAGGAAAAAAGATAAAACAAGAGTAACTCAAAGCCACAACCGTCCGGACGAAACGATACTAAGGACATATCCTATTATGCGACCGCCATCCAAACCGGTTGAATATAGCTCGTGCTACCATCTCCCACCGGTTGCACCCAGTAACCAGCTGCTCCCTGGAGCCCGTAGGAGTGAGTAACGACCACGTACGGATCCATGCCGTAGCCCTGAAGATAACATGCAAGAAGTTAACAATAGATGATCCGTTAAAAATCATATCATTCCTGCAGTTCCATATAGCCTAAATAAGTGCGAATATTCCAATCCGAATACTTGACGCAACATGAGGAAGCACTCCATTTAGCCACGTCTCAAACAACGCGTCAATGCTAACCGAAGGCGTAATATTAAAGGGTATATGGACAGACCTCCAAAGTAACTTCGCGAGAGGGCAATCAATAAATAGGTGTTGAATTGTTTCATCGTGAACACAAAAGCAACATCTTGAACTACCTACCCATTGCCGCTTTATTAAGTTATCTTTGATGAGGATCACTTGCTTGTGCACAAACCACATAAAAAATTTAATACGCAAGGGAACTGTCGTGGAATTGTCACGGCAGATGTCCTCGAGCTAGGACTTAGTCGTGGAGCCATCGCAGCTAGGAAGCTTGAAGGGGTTATGCGGGACAAGGAACACGAGGGTTTATACTGGTTCGGCCCCTTACGGTGAAGGTAAAAGCCTACGTCCAGTTTGAGGTGATATTGATTAGGGTTACGATCACCAGGGAGCTAAATAGCTATGCCCGGCTCTCGATGAGATTGTTGTCGCCCTTAAACCGCTGCCGGGTCGTCCCTTTATATAGGGAGGCTGACGCCCAGCAGCCCTTAGAGTCCCGGCCGGTTCATAAGAGTGTCCGGCTCGGACTCTCAACTATACTTGCCTTACACTACAAGTTCTACTATAATAATGATTGTAACTACGTGCCTTAAGCCATATCCGGGTCTCAGCCCATCTCTGGCCCATCGTCTTCAAACTTGGCTCCGGGCTCCTGGCAATGACCACGCGAGTGACCCGGCCCCTCCTGGCCGGTGACTCTAAGGTCTATATCCTCAACATTAGGCCCCAGATTGATTTGAGCCGGCTCATGTCAATCTTCAACTCTTCTGACAGAAAAATCTCCGGCTTACCATTCATGTGAAGGCCATAACCCGGAGTGACGTCATCCTCTGGACTCCGGATAATCCGCCGTGACGTCACCCTCCATTAAATCCGTTTTTTACTCCGCCAGATCCGCAACGGATCTTTGCTTTTACTGTCATTCCGAAAATCGAGGCGTCGCGGGGGGAGATAACCACGCTGTGGTCTCCTTGAATCTCGCGCCCACTTATGACCTTGCCTTATAAATAGGCCGGCCCGACTGGCTCTTCTCACGCTCCCTTCTTCCTCCTCGCGCCGCTGCCTTTCTCACTGAGCTCGCACTCCGCCGCCGTCGTCTCGCCTCCGGTCTTCGTCAACCTCGGCCGCTGCATCACCCTGACTCGAACCAGATAAACGGCGGCGACTCCCGCACCTCTTCAGCTCCGGTAAGTTCTCTCCATCCCGTAGAGTAGATCTGCAGTAGAGTTCATCCACGTTCTTCGTGTTCATCGCCATTGCCACAAGCTTCGGTAGTTCTCCTAGTCACTGCCCTTGCTTGATTTTTAGTCTTGTATAGAACCAGTGCGGCAGTTGTTTAGGACTCATTTCAAATGCCCGTAGATCTCTTCTACTGCATAAATGCTTCATTCGAGCTCAAGAACATCCGCTCGTCTGTTTCTAGGTCTAGAAAATTTTCATTTCACCCGACTATTTTGATCCAAAAAAGTTACTGCGATACGTGAAACCTGTTTTACCACACTTAGTAAAAACTGCAACCATTGAAACTTGGCGGCTTACAATTCCGTTTTAAAGAAACCACGCGACGTAGAATCTTCCGGTTTAAAAGAAACCATGCTTCATAGAATCTTCCGGCTTAAATAACCCACTGTATTTGAGTATATACCATTAGTCCCCTTCATAAGCCGCCACCGTAGTTTTGAACTGTAGATCTCCGGCTTATAATTAACCCGGACATTTTTCCTTTTTGTCATAGACCACCAACTTTCACCATGCCTCCCAAGGCTCCCATCACTTGCAACTGGATGAGGTCCAACGTCACCAACGAGACCCTAGCCAATTTTGTTAAGTCCGGATATTTTCCTAAGAAGGAAATCATGTCCTACCGTGCCCCTGACCCGTCGGAAGAGAGACCATAGCCAAAGGACGGGGAGGTGGTGATTTTCGCAGATCATATGAGCCGGGGCTTCGCACCGCCCGGCTCAAAGTTTTTCAGGGACGTGCTCAACTTCTTCGACTTGCGGCCTCAAGATATAGGACCCAACTCCGTATCCAACATCTGCAATTTTCAAGTCTTCTGCGAAGTTTACCTAGGAGAAGAACCTAGTCTGTTGCTCTTCAGAGAGCTTTTTTACTTAAACCGCCAGAATGAGTGCGCCAACGGGCCAAGTCTGGAGCTAGGTGGCATTTCCATCCAGCGGCGTAGGGACTGTCTATTCCCTTATGCAGAGCCGCCGAGCCACCCCAAGGACTGGAACATGACTTGGTTCTACTGCCAAGAAACGTCCCCGGCTGACGAAAGCCCGCTGCCCGGCTTTCGCCCAACACGTCTAAAGCCGACTCACCCACTGTCGGACAAGCTGACTCCAGCGGAGCGCCAGCCTCTGCTTCCTACTATCAATAAAATCAAGGCCCTCCTGGGCAACGGTCTGAACGGAATCGACCTGGTCCGGGTCTGGATCTCATGGCGGGTGATCCCATTGAGCCGCCGCCCCGGCTTAATGTGTGAATACACCGGGCGAAAGGATGACCCTCAGAGGCACAGTCGCAATGATCTTCCAGAAGACATTGCAGAGGAGGAGACCAAGGCTCTTTTAAACGAGAGCCTGGCAGACTGCAGAAGGACCGGGTTAGCCCCCTTCTGCAAGACCAATCCAGCCCCAGCGGTAAGCCGCTGACTTTAACTTTTATCTTCGTCTGCATATAACCTTCATCTGAACCGTTTTAAGAATCCATCATTGTATTTTTCAGGCTGATGATAAGTTCTGGCGGGTCAAATATGACCATGAGGCGGCCAAGAAGGCCAGGAAGGCGAAGAAAGCCGCCCCTCGCAAAAAAGGAAGCAGACCTACTGCTTCGGAGCTGATGCAATTAAGCGACAACTCCGAGTCAGAGATAACCCCTAAGCCTTTAAATTCTTGCTGTATCTGTTGTTTGTTGCTATCCGCCTTATCAACACTTGCTCATTGACAGGATGACACCGGCGCCAGTAACCCGGTGGTTGAAGAGGTAATGTCACTTTCCTCCGACTCGGAGCCCTTGCCACAGCTGAAAGTCCGAAGGGTAACCCAGAAAGTAAGCTTTTCACATCCTTTAGCTTACCAAGACCCTCAATTTATTTTGAAGCGACAGGTTCATGAAAGCCGGCGTCACACCCGGACCAACAAGGACACCGATCTCTCCGCCGGGTTACCCGACGCAACAAGGAAGCGTCGAACTGAGGTTTTTTCTCACTTGTACCCTTTTCATCCGTTGGCGGGTGTTATCCGTCAGCCACTCAATTCTTCTGACTCCAATTATCAGGAGACCTCCCCTTCTTCGGGCGACTCTATGCAGTCGAGTCTTCCGACTTTCAAGACCGCGCCCGGGTAATGACAACCATCTCTCATTATACTTGTCTGTACTTACTCTCTTTGTGCTGAATGTTTCTGTCCTTTCAGCGCCCAGGCAAAGCTCACCAAAAGAGTGAAGAAGACCAGGTCAGGCGGAGTGCCGGACTTACCTGAACCGGAGGTGACGGCTCAAGAGCCGCCAGCTGCCTCCGCCCACGAAGCCACCACTCCAATGGACACGGCACCTGAGGCCACTGCCCCGACTACCAAGGCAACGACCGAAGCTTCGGTTAACCCGGAGGCCTCCGGCTCAGCTCCGCCAGCAGACGACCCGGACGTGGTAATCACCCAGATGGAGTTTGTTGAGCCGGGGAGACCGACCGTGTTGGCCAAGTGCTCCGCGAAGGGGGAGTTGCTGCAGCCCCACCGGGTGAACCTGGACCTCTCCGACTACACCAACTTGAGCATTGGAGAGCTCGTCTCTGGCTACATCAGCCAGGTGCACAAGAGCCGGGACGCGGAGGTCGCCATGGTAAACCAGATCCAACAAAAATCGGAGGTATCCTTCTGCTGTCTTCTTACTTACTGCATAGTTACCTTTGCCATGCTAGCCCCCAAGTCGACGACTTATGCTTGAATATGTTGTAGACTTAGGTTCCGGCTTACTCAATTGAGCCGGCTGTATGTAAATAGATACATTCAATATGCATTAGCCCCCAAGTGCCAAGTGTCTTTGCTTGGAAAGTGCTTGGGACTTAAATAGTAACTGCTCATAACCCGGAAATTTATACAGGCTGTGGGCAAGAAGCTAGAGGCGGACCTTGCGGATCTCAAGAGCCGACTGAAGATGCAGGAGATGGAGACCCGGAAGGCAAACACCAAGTTTGTATCCAGCATCGCCACTCAAGAGAAGTTGAAGACCGAGTTTGATGCTGAGAGAAAAGCCTGGGCCGAAGAGAAGGCCGCACTGATGACCCGGGCAGAACAGGCGGAGAAGGCTCTCTCTGAGAAGACCGCCGAGCTCTCCGGCCTAAAGCGCCAGGTTTCCCAAATGGTGGACGCCATCTTTGGTAAGTCGCCTCACCAGCTTTCATCAATGTTGGAATGTTTATATCTCATTGTTCATCCTTGCCGCCGGCTTATCTGATTCTATTAAACAGGTCCCAGAAGCGCCAATCTCAACCAGAGCATGGTCACCAAGCTAAAGGCCGTGTATACCCTGGTGGAGCAGCTCTACAGCGGGTCACAGCGTGCCTTAGCTGTGGTGGCCCTATCCAACGAGGTGCCAACTCATCTGGCCGAAGTCCTGTGCCGGCTCGCCGTTCTGCCTCAGCGGATCCAAGAGCTGCGACGGGCCTCCGCGAGAGCCGGAGCAATCGCCGCGCTGAGCCGAGCCAAGGCATTCCTGCCGGAGCTAGACCTGGCAGACATCACCCTGGGTTATCCGAGCCTGAAGGAAGACGGCTCAGCTTTCGATCAGAAGGACTTCGCGACGTGCGTGAAGGCTGTACGCCCGGTGGCCACCCTCATCGGGAATGACACAGATCTGACCAAATACCAGCCGGGTTATGACGCGGAAAATCAGAGGATTCCAACCCCTCGCTATGAAGCCCTCGACCTGATCCCGCCGGCTCGTCAGCACACCTTCGCCCCGGAGATTGACCCGGCCGGGTTAATTGACGAGGAAGCCCAGTTCGAGGCTCTCAGCGGCATCGATTGGAAGTCATCAACCTTCCAAGTCTTGGGATCAGCCGGAGGAGAGGACAGGAACGAGCCAGAGACTTCCACTCAGCGGGCATCGTAACTCGGCTGTCGGTTTATCAAACAATGCTCCACCCTTGTTAGATTTGATGAATTTTGTAATAAATTAGGTGCAACAGTCTATCTCTGCCGTGCCATCGTGCACGTATTGAATGCCAAGGTCTTTTGAAGTTGTCTCTTTAATGTTTCTCCGGGTCATAATCATCCCTTTGTCTTTCTCAACCTCAAAGAGGTACCTTTAAGTATCCTGCATAGAAAGGCAAATCACAAGTCTCAAGGCGGCTTACCGCCCTGAGAATCAGGTGTTTGAGATAGATCACCCGGAATATGAATCAAAAAAGACTGGTCCTTAATTATACCCTTAACATAGCCGTAATAACACACTTAACGGCCTGTAAGCATACTTCCGGCTTAAATAACCCGGGTAGCACGGTTGGTACCTTAACTCTGATTTACTTGCCTTGATGACACCCATGATGTTCAACTAACACTTGTAAACCAAAGTTAAGCCGGCAAAGTGAGACCCGGCCATGCACACCTTGTCATAATCAGAGTAAACTTGTGATAAAGCAGAAGAACTTAGGGGCTTCCGGTTCGAATACGACCAGAAACCCGGCCCAAAGGGGTTAAGCCAAGATTCGGATACGATCATATAGCCCCCAGCGGGTGTGGCGATGCCAATCAAGAGGGTACCGACAGCTATGTTCTCTTTGGTTCGAATACGACCCATGTTTGAACAGGAAGCCCCCAATTGATTTTTAAAATTGTTTAACGACGCTGATTCGAATACGATCCACGTCGATTCTCAGAGGGGTTAACCTATGATTCAAATGTGACCAAAGGTAACCTCCCAATGAGCTCGGCACTTTGCCAATCAAATGGGTATCGACAGCTATGTTCTCTTTGGTTCGAATACGACCCATGTTTGAACAGGAAGCCCCCAAGTGACTTTACTGCTTACGGCTAGATTCGAATACGATCATAAGCCGGATCCTCCTTTAAGTCATCATGTAATCTTGTAATAAAAACAACACGTGCATTTTTGGAGGAGAAAAAAGGACAGAGGTCCTGCTTTATTGCTTATCATAATATATATATGGCTGAGAGAAATATGTACACCACGAGAGCCGGTGGCTCAAGTGTAGTAAGGCCGAAGCTGAGCTATGTTCCACGGCCGACGGGTCTCTTCCTCAGACTTACGTGAATTTTTGTGCTCCCGAATGTCAACGAGGTAATATGACCCGTTGTGCAAGTTCTTGCTGACCACAAAGGGCCCTTCCCAAGGTGGGGATAACTTGTGTGCATCTGTTTGATCCTGAATGAGCCGGAGCACAAGGTCGCCTTCCTGGAAGACCCGGGATTTGACCCGGCGGCTATGATAACGGCGCAGGTCTTGTTGGTAAATCGCTGACCGGGCTGCTGCCACATCACGCTGTTCATCCAACAAGTCAAGAGCATCTTGGCGCGCCTGTTCATTATCCGTCTCAACGTAAGCCGCCACGCGAGGTGAGTCGTGACGGATGTCGCTGGGGAGGACTGCTTCTGCTCCATAAACCATGAAGAAAGGCGTGAAGCCTGTAGATCTGTTAGGAGTAGTATTGATGCTCCATAAGACGGAGGGCAACTCCTCCACCCAACAACCCGGCGTCCGTTGGAAAGGGACCAAAAGCCGGGGCTTGATGCCCTTTAGAATCTCCTGATTAGCTCTCTCAGCTTGACCATTGGATTGAGGATGAGCCACTGAAGAAACATCAAGTCGGATATGCTCTCATTGACAAAACTCTTCCATGGCGCCTTTGGAAAGATTGGTGCCATTGTCAGTTATAATGCTGTGCGGAAAGCCAAAGCGGAAAATCACCTTTTTCATAAATTGAACCGCCGTGGCTGCATCGCACTTGCTAACTGGCTCAGCTTCCACCCACTTTGTGAATTTGTCAACTGCCACCAAGAGGTGGGTCTTCTTATCCTTGGACCGTTTAAAAGGCCCCACCATATCAAGCCCCCAGACCGCAAAGGGCCAAGTGATTGGGATCATCCTCAACTCCTGAGCCGGCACGTGAGCCCGTCGTGAGAACCTTTGGCAACCATCACATTTACTGACCAAGTCCTCTGCATCAGCATGAGCCGTCAACCAATAAAAACCATGACGGAAAGCCTTGGCTACGAGGGATTTTGAGCCGGCATGATGGCCACAATCCCCTTCATGGATCTCACGCAAGATCTCTTGACCTTCCTCAGGGGAGACACAACGCTAAAATGCCCCTGTAACACTGCGATGATGCAACTCGCCATCGATAACGATCATTGACTTAGCCCGCCGGGTTATTTGCCTGGCCAAAGTTTCATCCTCAGGCAACTCTCCCCGGGTTATATAAGCCAGATATGGCATTGTCCAGTCTGGTATGACATGAAGAGCCGCCACCAGTCGTGCCTCCGGGTTAGGGATAGCCAAGTCTTCCTCTGTAGGCAATTTAACCGAAGGGTTATACAGGACGTCCAGGAAAGTGTTAGGCGGCACCGGCTTTCGCTGAGAGCCCAGCCGGCTTAGAGCATCAGCCGCCTCATTCTTCCTGCGATCAATGTGCTCCACTTGGTAGCCCTGAAAGTGCCCAGCAATGGCATCAACCTCGCGGTGATAAGCCGCCATGAGAGGATCCTTAGAGTCCCACTTGCCTGATACTTGTTGAGCCACCAAGTCTGAGTCACCAAAGCACCTTACCCGGCTTAAGCTCATCTCCTTAGCCATCCGAAGACCGTGGAGCAAGGCTTCATACTCAGCCGCATTGTTAGTGCAAGGAAACATCAACTGTAACACATAATGGAACTTGTCACCCTTAGGGGAAGCCAATACAACGCCAGCCCCCGAGCCCTCCAACTGCCTGGACCCATCAAAATGAATAGTCCAATAAGTGTTATCCGGCTTTTGCTCGGGCACTTGCGACTCTGTCCAATCATTCATGAAATCCACCAAGGCCTGAGATTTAACAGCAGTGCGTGGCACATATCTGAGACCATGAGGTCCAAGTTCTATAGCCCACTTAGCAATTCTCCCTGTGGCCTCTCTATTTTGAATGATATCGCCAAGGGGAGCAGAGCTGACCACAGTGATGGGATGACCCTGAAAATAATGCTTAAGTTTCCGGCTTGCCATGAATACACCATATACCAGCTTCTGCCAATGCGGGTATCGCTGCTTGGACTCAATGAGCACTTCGCTGACATAATAAACCGGCCGCTGAACCGGATGCTCCTTACCCTCCTCCTTGCGCTCCACCACAATAGCCACACCGACGGCTCGTGCATTTGCCGCCACATACAGTAGTAAGGGCTCCTTATCAACCGGAGCAGCAAGGACTGGGGGCTCTGCCAGCTGGTTTTTCAAATCCTCAAAGGCGGTATTAGCTACATCATTCCAGACAAAGTTATCAGTTTTCTTCATCAACTGATATAAGGGCATGGCCTTCTCACCCAAACGGCTTATAAACCGGCTTAACGCAGCGATGCGACCCGCCAAGCGCTGAACGTCATTTATACACGCCGGCTTAGCCAGGGAGGTGATGGCCTTGATTTTCTCCGGGTTAGCCTCAATGCCTCTGTCAGAAACCAAGAAGCCCAAGAGTTTGCCTGCAGGAACACCAAAGACACACTTGGCCGGGTTAAGCATCATCTTATAGACCCGGAGATTATCAAAGGTTTCCCTTAAATCATCTATCAGGGTTTCCTCTTTGATGGATTTAACCACAATATCATCCACGTAAGCGTGAACATTGCGCCCGATCTTCTTTCCCTTGGTTCCCCGGGTTAAACTGAGGACTCTTGCCATTGCCGTTCTTCTTTCCCTTCCCTGTCCTTTCATCATCTGAAGGGGGATCCTTAGTACCATCGGAATCGGCGTAGTTGACAAGAGCCGCCATTAATGTACCCATATCGGTGCAGTCGCGTTTAAGCCGCCCGAGTTTCATCTTTAGGGGCACAAAGCGACAGTTCTGTTCCAACATTAAGACTGCAGAGCCGGCATCCATCTTATCTGATGAATGTATGATCTCCTTGACCCGGCGAACCCAATGGGTCGTGGATTCACCCTCCTGCTGCTTACAGTTAGTCAAATCCACAATTGACATAGACTGCCTACAGGTATCTTTGAAGTTTTGGATGAACCGGGCTTTCAGCTCAGCCCAAGACCCAATGGAATTCGGTGGTAGCCCTTTCAACCACGTGCGGGCAGTTCCATCCAACATCATGGTGAAATACTTGGCCATGGCCGCCTCACTGACCTCCAGCAATTCCATAGCCATCTCATAACTCTCAATCCAGGCTGCAGGCTGTAAGTCAGCTGTGTAGTTAGGCACCTTCCTAGGGCCTTTGAAGTCCTTAGGTAGACGTTCATTACGGATAGCTGGCACCAAACAAGGGACCCCCCCGGTCCTGGTAGGGATACCCACATCAACGGAAGTCGTTGGATAAGCCGGGGGGTCTGGTAAGCCGTCAATTGGGGTACTTGCTCCACCTCTTGGCGCGCTTTGTCCTGGTCTGCTGCGTAAAAGGCTCCATTATGAGCCGGGCCATGGCCAGGGGGCGGGTCATGGCGTCGGACATTGCTTGAGCCGGTTGCTAAGACCATGTGCCGGCTGTAACTCGGGCTCTGACCCGGACGAGGGGTCGAGTGGATCCTATCCCGGCTGTAGGAGTACGCCTCTTGCTGTGCCAGTGCCGTCTGCAGGAGTTCCCTGACCCGGCGGGTTTTGATGGCCGTCGGAGAGTCGCCGTCAACGGGGAGAGCCGCCAGCCGTGCTGCCGCAGCTACCATGTTCTCCAGCGGGTTATTATAATGACCCGGGGGTATTGGCACATACTGAGGCGGGGCAGGGGGCACCTGGGGAGGCCCCATCACTCGTGGCTGAATAAGGGGTCCAGACCCGGGCGCTATGACCCCTGGCGGGTTACTAGACCCTGCACCTGGCGTGTTGAAGAGGTTGCGTGGATCGTAAACCGGTGGGAGTCGGGACTGGGCCTTTTGATGCCTCCTTCTCATGACCTCATTGGCCGCGTTCTGATCCATCGTGAGTTGGAAGGACTGCGCCTGAATCAGCTGAGTCCGGGCATCGAGAGCCGCCCGCTCCGCAGCCAGCCTAATCCCTTCCGCTGCAAGATCCTCTTTAGCTTTTATCAGATCCAATTTTAACTGTGCCACCTCCGCATCATGCTGAGCTTGATCCGCCGGGTCAACCGTGGCGGTTAACAGGGCCGTCATCTTGTCCGTGAGATCCATTAGCATCTGAGCCAGAGAAGGCACCGGGTTTTCCGCTCCAGCAGCGGGGTTCTGAACAGGCTGCGCACCAGTCATAAAAACTCCAACCTGACTTGGCGGCTCAAAAAGGTCTGGAATACTCTCACCATCGGAACAACCCATGAGCCTGCCATCTTGAAGTTGGTACAACGAGTTTGACTCATCGGTGGCCGACTCGCTGTCAGAGCCGGCGGCCGTCCCATCCCCAGATCTAGATTGATCGGAGAGTCCTCCCTGGATACACCCCACAAAAGCATGCCTTAGGGCAGGCCGGGCCTGGGCGGGTCGCGCAAGCTGAGCCGTCTCGACGAGACCAGCGCAGAGACCCGGCTCAGGGCCCGGCTCACCAATCTTGCCAATGAAAACATGAATTCCGCCGAAGGGGACCCGGTACCCGTACTCAATTGAGCCGGCTTCGGGGCCCCAGTTTGCATCGTCGATGTAGAGCTTGCCGCGACGACTTTTGGTCATCCGGCCCACAGCGTATCCCTTGAGCCCTTCGAAGCTGCCCTTCAAGAACTCAAATCCACCGTGCGCTGGCCCCACGGTGGGCGCCAACTGTCGTGGAATTGTCACGGCAGATGTCCTCGAGCTAGGACTTAGTCATGGAGCCATCGCAGCTAGGAAGCTTGAAGGGGTTATGCGGGACAAGGAACACGAGGGTTTATACTGGTTTGGCCCCTTACGGTGAAGGTAAAAGCCTACGTCCAGTTTGAGGTGATATTGATTAGGGTTACGATCACCAGGGAGCTAAATAGCTATGCCCGGCTCTCGATGAGATTGTTGTCGCCCTTAAACCACTGCCGCGTCATCCCTTTATATAGGGAGGCTGACGCCCAGCAGCCCTTAGAGTCCCGGCCGGCTCATAAGAGTGTCCGGCTCGGACTCTCAACTATACTTGCCTTACACTACAAGTTCTACTATAATAATGATTGTAACTACGGGCCTTAAGCCATATCCGGGTCTCAGCCCATCTCTGGCCCATCGTCTTCAAACTTGGCTCCGGGCTCCTGGCAATGACCACGCGAGTGACCCGGCCCCTCCTGGCCGGTGACTCTAAGGTCTATATCCTCAACAGGAACCTTAACTTTCCAAATATGTAACGATCTTGGGATTGGGCCAGAGTTAATGAGATCTAAGTACATCGATTTGACCGTAAACACTCCATTACTCGTTAACTTCGAGTTCGATGCATCTCCCTGATCAGAGAGTTGAACATCCATCAACCTCCTCACTAGGTGTAACCAGGAAGCCCATCATTTCCCTACTAGGGACCTCCTGAACTGGATATTCAAAGGTACCGTCTGTAAAACCGTTGCTATGTAATCATCTTTACGTTGAGCAATATGATACAGGGAAGGATATTGGAGAGCTAGCTGTGTGTCGCCTAACCAAGTATCCTCCCAAAACCTTGTTGTTGTTCCGTCCCCAACTATGAATTTCACCCTATGGAAGAAGGTTTCTTTCACTCTCATGAGACCCTTCCAAAATGGTGAATCATTAGGTCGTACGGTCACCTGAGCAAGAGTTTTAGAGTGTAGGTATTTATTTCTTAGGATTTGTGCCCACATACCCTCGGGTTCATGTAATAATCTATAGAGCCATTTGCTCAGTAGGCACTTGTTTTTAATTTCGAGGTTCTCGATCACTAGTGCAGAACAGGCCTTTATCACCGGTTCATAAGGGCCTTTAGTGCAGGTTCTGCAACCGGCACTATGGAGTGGAGACTAAAGCCCCCCCCCCTTTACTACCGGTTCGGCACGAACCGGCGCTAAAGTGCCACCACGTGGCACGAGCCAGGCCCAGGTGCTGGTAGACCATTAGTACCGGTTGGTAGCACCAACCGATACTAAATGTTTGGGGGGTTTTGGTTTTAATTTTTATTTTTCCATTAATTTTGTGTTTTCCATTTAATTCTTTTTTGTTTGCTGGTATTTTTACGATACTACATATTGTACACGTTATGCATATATATAAATAGATTTTCTCGTAGAACCGATCATATATATATATAATCGAATGTCTCACAACCACCATTAATTATTCACACATACACATGTATATATATATACAATTTCTCCTACATGTTGCCTTGGTGCCTTCGGAGCACGATGACAAGTGGTTCATGTGGGCGGTAGCGGGTAATAGTATTCTCCTTTGGGATCTATGACCTGGTCGAGCAAAAATCCCGCTATTTCCTCTTGAAGTGCTCGTATGCGCTCCTCTGATAGGAGCTTGTCCCGCACCTCTTTGAACTGTTAAGAAGGAGATCAATATGCATGTGTATTAGTTGTGTGACTAGATATCGACAATCATGTAAGATTTGTGAATAGTGTTCTGGCAAACGTATCCAGTCCTGTCTATCAGATCTGCTCCTTTCGGACGCCATCATGCGAATGTTCTCGCAAACGTAGTATGCACACACTTCAGTCCCCGGCGCCAGCTTCAGGGCCTTTACGACAATAGAATTTAATCAGATAATAATTAATCAAGCATGTTAATTAATTAATGGTATTGAAACAAGAATTAAAGAGATGGTAGCTAGCTAGCTAGTACTACTTAATTACTTACCTTGGGTCGATACCAACATAGCTTTTGTCGCCATTTTCCTGGAGTCACCTTGATGTACTTTGCCCAAGCCCTGCTCGCCGGCAAAGAAAATTAATAAAGGGGTTATTAAAAATAGTTCATATCAGGAAATGACGAACTAAATAGGCCGAGATATAGTTAATAATGATTGAAATAACCTGTCGACTATCCCCTTCACGATGCTGTAGTCACTATTTTTTTAAGTAGTGAGTCTAGTACTTCAACTTTTCCTTCGTCAACTTTAATGTCTAACAAGATCCAGTGGAAGCTGCATGCGCATACGTTTACATGTATAAATTAAGCAGGCATGTGCATAACACTAATCAACTATAACCCTAAACCCTATACACTTATTAACATCTAGCTAGTAAGCAAAAACAGAATTTTTAGTACAAGACAGTGTGACTCACTCGAAGTTGTAAGGAAGTAGTATATCTTCATTGCGATTGAGGCGCTTCAAGAACTCTAGCATGCATTTCTCTACATCTTGTCTACACCATTCCAATTTCCATGTGTATTCATTAACGGTATTTGGGTCAATGAACCCAATGCCATAGCGTCCAGCTTTTTTCATTTCATACATCTTCATCCTGCATAATACCACAGAAAAGAATATATAGTGGGGATATATAATTACAGGTAATTAATGATCAATCAATAAGAACTAGAGCTAGCTTGAGACTTAAATTACAGAAAGAAATCACTTACAGACAATAGCAACTGACGATAGATTTGTCGAGTGCATCTTGATTGAATAGCTGAAATAGTTCTGAATACTCAATGGCCAGAGCTTTCTTATGGAAGTAATGATCTTCCTTGACTTGCACCATGAGGGACTCTCGATTGGAAATCTTGGTAATTTTCATATACCAATCATGCAATTCATACATTCTCGTTGGGAGGTTCTTGGCCTCCTCGGGCTCGACCAAAGGTTGGCCCCGGATATATTTCTGCTTTATTTCCTCCTCTCTAAGCGGAGGCATGGGCTCGATCTCAAGGAGTTGTCCAACAGTGATCTTGAGCATTTCAGCCTGCATTATATGCTCCTCGGTTATTACCACATCGCGCAGCTCGGGAACGTAAACGGTTTGCCCACAATAATATTGGGCGCGCATACTCTCATGTGTTGTTGGCACAACAAGCGGGGGGGTTGATTGCGCCGCCTGTTCTCCCAGCTGGGGAACGGTTTTCCCGCATTTTTTGACAGCTGCTTGTTGGCTCGAGCTCGAGCTCGCTTCTTTCTGTAGTCGTGCTCGATGTGCCTTCTTGATTTGGCGCTCATAGTCCGAGTCAACAGGCTTGGGAGCTGGTGGTCTAGCCATACGAATGAAGTGGTCAATCTTTTCCTCAGGCACTTTCTCCCTCGGCGGCGTTGCCGGTTTCGGTCGAAAATGAGCGTCCACTTCGGCCCGCACTATTGCATCGTTTTGCTCCTCGGTCATGTCGTAAGGCCTCTGAGGAAGAGGAGCGAGGCTGCTTGGACCATATTTATATCGCTTGTCTCCGCCTGTACTTTCTGTACTACCTCGACTCGTACCGCTACGCACCATAGCTGCGGCATGTCTCTTCTGCGATTGCTTAGGCGGCGGAGACGGCTGACGTGGCTTAGTTGGAGCAGGAGGAGTGGCCTGACACTATGCCAGACTTGAAGCAGGAGGTGTGGCCTGACACGGTGTCGGACTTGAAGCAGGAGGTGTGACCTGACGCTGTGCCAGACTTGAAGCAGGAGGTGTGGCTTGACACGGTGGCGGACTTGGAGGAGCGGGAGTCTGCTGACACAGTGGCGGACTTCGAGGAGGAGTCGGCAGACGCGGTGTCGGTGGACTTCGAAAGATGATGCAATCCTTTTTCCATAGGATGAAACGATGTATGGCCTCTCCCAGTGTTTGCTCGTCGTCACCTCCAGGAATGTCAAGCTCTAGCCCCGAATATGGGCCCACCACCTCATCAACCAAGACACGAGCATAGCCCTCTGGAATCGGGGCGCAATGGAAGGTTGCTTCGGGGGTAATTGTAAAAGCAACGATGTTAGCCACCTTCATGGATATGTTCTTCATTTTGTAGTGTAGCTCACAGTTAGTGTTCTTTATGATGTCATCCACAGGGTATGTATCCAGCAGTGCGTCGCCCGGGGCGGAACCAACGCTGCTTCTCGGCATGGATGGGACGGTGCTATCCAATGCTGGATGATCATTCGCTTGCTGCTGCCGCTGCTGAGACCCCCTTTCCTGGCTAAGTGAGTCGATCTGCTGCTGCTGCTGCTGGAATTTGAGTGCCAAGTCCGTGTGCCTTGCTTCTAGGCCTTGAAGGCGTTCCGCGTCCTGCTTCCTTTGCTCCTCCTCCAGCTTCCTCTTCTTCTCCTCCTCCATCTTATTTCTTGCACGGGTCCTGTAGTCGTCGTTCCATTCCGAAAAGCCCTCATACCAGGGAATAACGCCCTTGCCTCGTGTTCTTCCCGGGTGTTCAGGATTTCCCAGGGCGCGCGTAAGCTCGTCGTTCTCTCTGTTGGGCGTGAACACCCCCTTTCGAGCATCTTCTATTGCTTCAAGTAACTTTTGTTTTGCTCCGTTTAGACTTGCCTTCTTCGAAACCAGGCCTGTCTTCGGGTCCAACGCCCCCCCATGCGCATAGAACCAAGTTCTGCACCTGGGGGGCCAGCTCCTAGTAACCGGAGTGACCCCTGTATCCTCCATCTCTTGCTCAGACTTATCCCACTTAGGCATTGCCACCGTGTAGCCACCTGGACCCAGCCTATGGAACTGCGTATTTTTTGCGACATTGGCCTTGTTTTTTCTCGACCGTTCCTTAGATAATTCTGATTCCTTGAATTTCACGAAAGCGGGCCAGCGTTCTCTTTGCTTCTCCAGTGTTCCCTTGAATTCTGGAGTCTTCCTTTCTGCAGCGAGGTAGTTGGCCCATACAGTTTTCTTGTGGGTGTTGAATGCAATTGCCATCTTCTTAAGAGCAGCGTCCCTGACTTTCTGCACATCTGCATCAGTGAAATAATCTGGTAGGGTGAAATGTTCCATCAGAGATTCCCAAAGCTTTTGTTTTGCTCTGTCGTCGACCCAAGTAACATCTGGGCGTTTAGTTTTTGGCTCTTTCCATTCTTGAATGAAGATCGGGAGTTGGTCCTTCACAAGAACTCCGCACTGACGAACGAACTTGCTCGCAATGTTCTTAGGCGTGAGGGGTTCGCCACTAGCTTTGATGGAATCGATGTTGTACTTTACACCCTCCTTCAACTTTTTTCTCGGGCCGCGCTTTGTCCTGCTGTCTGTAGAAGCAGATTTGCTCGATCCGGAGGGCTGAAAGAAGAAAGATCGATTCGTTAATATATCTTCAAATAAAAAAAAGTGATGATCACTAGATGCCTGCTTATATAAATATACCTCGCCGGTAGTCTTTGTTATTTCAAGATCAACATTGTATTCGTCATCATAATCATTGTCTGCGTCATCATAATCATAATCATAGTTCATGACTTCATCAGCTCGATCGTCGAGATCGAATATCTTATCATCACCCTCCCCGGTATTGTTCAGATATTGGGAGCCGTAATTTTCTTCATTCATATCATCTGGCCTGCTAGGGCTGCGTATGATCTCGAACAGGGCCTCTTCTCCCTCTCTGCCGGTATTGTCTGCCATAGCTTTTATTTAACTAATACAGAAGAAATATAAAACAATTAAGTATTCAAATTACAATGCATGGATGCAATCAATAAGGAAAAACTGAATCATATAGTACATAATATGCATCGTCTCGAATACATCATCTCGAATAATATATAATCTCGAATACATCGTCTCGAATAATATATAATCTCGAATACATCGTCTCGAATAATATATAATCTCGAATACATCACTGGCTAGGTAGCTAATAAAGATCGAATACTGTGGAAGAATCTAGGCCACTCGCGGTTTCTGGGGCGCGGGCGGTGGACACCCAAAGATAAGGAACCATCACAGGATCATATCTCCGGTCATCTGCCCAAAGAACCTGCCAGGTATTGGAGAACCTGACGTCCATAGCAGCCATGTAGCGATGGACGTGCTCGTCTTCCCTGACACGACGACGCACCACCTCCGGCGGGGCCGGCTCCCTCTGCACCGAATGTGGCCCACGCGAACGCCAATAAAGGAGATCAGGATCGACGACGGGACCCGAGGCCGGGTTCCTCACCAAGCGGCGCGCCCCTCCAGGTAGCACCTCCCAGTGCCAGCCCGGCGGAGCCCAATCCCGGACATGGGTCAGCCGGACGTCGTCGCGAACGGGTCGACGGCGAGGATGCGGGCCGGGCATCGTCGAGAACAAATACTATATGCCCGCAAAAAGTAACATTTTTTAAATGATTGGATTGTGATAACTAAAATTCTATATGCAAATTCTAACAATTTGACATTAATCTAATTCATCTAACTAAAACTAATTCTAAAATTTCTAACATTTCTATATATATAACTAATATTTCTATAACATTTCTAATATTTCTATAACTAAAAAACAGAAAAATTGCTAACATTTCTATAAATATTTCTATAACTTAAAAA